>NC_080672.1:220401456-220694888 GCF_030247195.1 Topomyia yanbarensis | reverse complement strand
TATATATATATATATATATATATATATATATATATATATATATATATATATATATATATATATATATATATATATATATATATATATATATATATATATATATATATATATATATATATATATTCTCAACCACCAAAGGCATCAGTCACAATACCAGTGTGCTCTCTGCTGCTACCCAAGCCAGCGCAAACAGTTACTTTTTTTCTTGTGTGCATTGTCTTGAGAACAAAGGAAACCGGTACTATTATTCTTGAGTGGTGATCTATCAAGATGACTGAGCCTCATCAACAAAATGTGATTCTTCGGGCTAACACGGTGGCCATTGACTTCCGGTCTTTCCGCATAAGACCACGTATTGGTGATGTAGAACAATTGCTGTAGGTGAAAATGCAGCTTCGGTTTTCGGAGGTCAGTTTCATCCAGTTGGAACACGTCAGACACGCGGTGCTTATAACGTTCAACAAATTCGCCCAGGCGAAAAGATTCATTTCGCAAAACAACTTGAGACACGTGCTGGATTGTGACACCGCTAAAATCAAGATCCCTGTGTATATGGATAACGGAAACGTGGAAGTCAAATTACATGATTTGGCACCACGTACTTGCAAAGTGGCCATTAAAAGATTCATGTCGTATTTCGGAAAAGTGGAATCCATTACGGAGGACACGTGGAGGAACTACTTTCCAGGTATTGCAAATGGTGTTTTTGTGGTGAGAATGCGTGTAGACCAACCCATTCCCTCCTACCTTACCCTGCAGTACAAAACAGAAGGGGGTGATACCATTATAGAGCGAACTCTATGTACATACCAAGGACAAACTAACACGTGCCAGTTCTGTGAACAAACGGCACATTATGGACAACCCTGCCCAGAAACCGCCAAGAAAAGCTCATCTACAGAATGAAATGCCAACACTCAGTCTCCAATATCATTCCCTGAGCCACAAACGGTTACCAAATTTGTGGCTACTGTTCAAGCAATAATGACAACTGCGAAAGCCGCGTCAAATACCATTAACTCAACAGCTAATACCATCAATGAGGGAACTACTGACAATGACGAAGGATTCACGCTCGTGACCCGAAAAGGAAAAAAAAGTTAGGAACAACAACTGATCGCGAACATCAAGGCAGTAACCCCGATGATGACCCGGACATGTGCGACGGCGATAGAGATATGATTGATCCCCATAATACAGTTGACGTGGATGCAAATATTTCACCGACACGAAAACGAATCTCCGCGCGCACGGCAAGTCGTGCGAACGAGATCGGATAGACTCTTAGAGTAGTATTGTTTATTATTTTTATTTTTTACATCATGTAAATATATAAAAGATCCACGGCTCCGTGAAGCTAACGCCTTGAGCCGTGCTAAATAAATGAATTTAAAAAAAATGTGTATATATATATATATATATATATATATATATATATATATATATATATATATATATATATATATATATATATATATATATATATATATATATATATATATATATATATATATATATATATATATATATATATATATATATATATATATATATATATATATATATATATATATAATGATTTTTGTTTTGGGGATGGCAAAAAAATGAAACACGTTGTGTCTCCTTTCTAAAATCAACTATTCAGCTCTCAAAGTTAATGTTTTAGAATAGCGATTCCACGAATATGTACGACAGTCAGAAAGTCTTGCAATTTCTAAGAAATCGAGGGGGTTTGAACTACCCCACTGTCTTAATTGCCCCGGGTCCCCCTATGTATATTTTCCTTTTTTTACCGTTGTACGATATTGCGCGCATCCGCTGTGTCTTGAAAATTGTTGAATTTGAGTTGCCATTGTATTTCATTGTGATTGATGTGAAGTATCGATAAGTTAACGTAGAATTACATGTATCGAAATATTAAATTGTTTTGGGGCGAAATACTGGCATGGCGACAGTTCCTGATCGGTAGTTGGTTGCGATGGGCCACCAGTAGCTAAGGCACTTTTGCGGACCGTCATCATTGCCAACTGCTTTCCTCCGGTGACTGGCTGCTTGCTACTGCTTGAACGAATACGAATGATGAGAAAAACCGACCGACCAATATTCATATATGAAAACACGAGAAAGCACTACTATCGCTCTCTCGCTCGTTTTCGTGCCATTCCTGTGCCTTTCCTTTCCGTTCGGCTACCAATACTAGCATAACCAAAACGAATATTCTGTCTTTCCATCGCCTTCAATCTAGTGGCCAGTGCTAGCATACTTGCATGTTCAGTTTTTCAATAAGAACATTCCAACAATATTTTCAAAGAATGTTGCAGATTTGAAAAGAAGGAAGGAAAAGATTTTCATAAATTTAAATTCTTTTGTCTTATTTGTTAGCGCTGATACTGGCCATGGGATGGTGGGGGAACACCCACATTCGTTTTAGTTATGATGGTATTAGCAGCAGAAAGGAATGCAAAAGCAGTGCACGAAAACGATCGAGAGAGGATAATTTAAATTTTCTTTCTTTCTTTCCAGACATCGTATTTCTTATATAGCTTTCTGAAAATTATTTGTTATACACCATAAAATGTAAATTTCAGTTTAACTCTTATTAGAACACAATTAATTGGTCCTGTAAAAAACCGTTTATTGTTTTATTGCGGGAGCATAATTCAGACGCACTCCCCGCGGACACGGTGAGCCAATTTAATGTATTTGGCCTGAAAGTTATGTGCTTGGCGCACTATTTTGCATTCTCGAACAAACCAACCAAGTAGGCATCGTTGGCTTCTTGGGGCATCATTACGACTGAGCTTTGTAAGCGTAGCTCGACTTTGCAGTCCTGCACAATCTCACGACCCAGACGCTGGAACGATAGCCTACAGATTAGTTGCTCTGTTGACTTTTAGTTGGGGCGAAATTCGTGCAGGGCGACAGTTCCTGATCGGGTTGCGATGAGTCACCAGTAGCTGGGGCACTTTTCCGACCGTCGTCATCGCCAACTGCTTTCCTTCGGTGGACTGGCTGCTTGCTAGTGCTTGAACGAATACGAATGATGAGTAAAACCGACCGACAGATATTTATATAATCGCGCTAATATGCACTACTATCGCTTTCTCGCTCGTTCTCGTGCCGTGCATGAGCCTTTCCTTTCCGTCCGGCTTCTAATGGCTTAACCAAAGGAATATGCCGTCTTTCCCCCACCAACTGCTCTCGTCCAGCAACCCAATGCGAATAATCATAGGAACAAACATGTAGTGGACCTATATATAAACTTTTCATTATTTTATTGTTCGGTTGGTCCACCATAGTGGCGGCTCTGTGCGGGATGGGCTGAAAATTTTCACTTTTCCGAGTCGTTTTCGAAAGATTTTTCAAAACAAATATATATATATATATATATATATATATATATATATATATATATATATATATATATATATATATATATATATATATATATATATATATATATATATATATATATATATATATATATATATATATATATATATATATATATATATATATATATATATATATATATATATATATATATATATATATATATATATATATATATATATATATATATATATATATATATATATATTGGTTCTGGCATCACTGTTTGTTGAATACCGGTTGTCTATAGAACTGAAATTTTTTTTTTCAAGTTTTTAGTATTTTTGCAATCACGATCTATTTTATTTTTGTTTTATCTGTTTATCGGTTGTACGAGTGCATTGAAATTTAGTGGCTTCAAGCACGATATTATCTAGTTGTGTTGATTCGTGAAAGTGAAAGTTTTGTTTGTGATTTTTGTTGACATTATCACTGCGCACTACGTCACGCTCAATTTTTCCGCCAAAAGGGACATCTTCTGGTAGATAGCTGAGATCACACATTGCGTGCAAGTTCGCTTTGATTGACGCACGTTATCATACCCGTTAGTTATTTTGCGCATATTGCATACCCGCTAGGCGTTATTTCTATACCAAAATCATGGCTTGTACCAACTGCTCGAAAGTGGTTAATGATTCTGATCGAATCACATGTCGTTGCTACTGCGGAAATTCGATCCACATGATTTGCGTCAAGATGGATTATGATGTTCGTGAGGTCCTGGGAACCAACCCACGGAATCTATTCTGGATGTGCAATGGCTGTGCTGACTTATTTTCTAATGATAATTTCCGTAAAATGGCTTCGCGTTGTTGCGACATAGTACCCAACGACAGTTCCTTGAAATCTATAAAGAATTTTGATTTGAGAGATGTCGTCAAAGCTCTCTCGGTTAAAGTTGACTCGAAACCGCTATCCCCAACCGTAAGCACGCCTTGGAAAGGGATTGCTGCATATAATCCAGTTTCAAATACGCCCAAGCGCAAACGTGAAGATGATCCGCTCAAAACAAAAATCCCTAATATTCGTGTTTCCAAAGCTGCGTTTGAAACGATAAAAACAATTTCACCACCTGAGGAGTTGTTATGGGTTTACTTGTCAGCATTCGATCCCAGCATGACGGATGATGAAATTTCTACGCTTGTAAAAGACTGTCTGGGGGTGGAGCTGCAACCGAGAGTAGTGCGTCTAGTTCCTAAGGACAAGGATCTCTCATCTCTGAGCTTCATAACCTTTAAAGTTGGCGTTAGCAAATCATACAGGGATAAGGCTCTGTCCAAAGACTCTTGGCTGGAGAACATCTACTTTCGTGAATTTGTGACCAATTCAAAAATCCGACGACCTATCATCAGAATTGCTGCGGAGAAGAATCCATCTGGCGGTGGACAGTAGCGCCAAACTATCCCGGATAAACTCGTCTGTCTATCTTCATGTACCTCGGTGAGCGACCTCGGGCTGCCTGATGAATCGGCGACTACTTCTGTGTCAGGTAAAGCCAAGAAGGGTATATGTCCTTCCGAAGCACTTCAAGATACTGCACACCCTCAATGTAAATTTCACTTACAGTTTGATGATGAACACAACTTAATGGACTCTACAGCTGCAGCGAATCTTCAATGTCAAAATGAAAATTTCGATCGCATCGCATCTGTCCGCTCAGGTAAACATTTGAAGAATATATGTCCTTCCGAAGCTTCATGTGATACTGTGCACCCTCAAATATGCCTCCCATTGCAGTCGGCCGCTGGACACAACAGTCATAACTCGGTCATTCCCTCCGCACCGCTGCTTGTTCCCTTCCTGACAACAGTACATCCTGCTCTCCCCGCGCCATTCGCGGTTATGCTGATCATCGAACACGCAGTCCTGAAAATTGGTATGCAGCACGACACCTCTCACATGACGCTGGTGGTTTACGGATCTACTATCAGAACGTGAGAGGGCTTAAGACGAAAATTGATGACGTGTATTTAGCTGCTGTGGACGGTGACAACGATGTTTGCGTCTTCATCGAAACATGACTTGATGCAAGGATAACATCGGTGCAGCTTTTCGGCGATGCTTACACTGTATACCGTGCGACCGAAATAGTGGCAACAGTATTCGCGGACGTGGAGGAGGTGTTTTGATTGCTGTTTCCACCGCATTTGCCTCATGTGAGATTGATGTAGGTAGTTTAACCAGTGTTGAGGCTGTTTGGGTTAGAATTACAACTCCATCGAGGAACTTTTATATTGGTGCTGTCTATATTCCTCCTGAAAAGCGACTCGACTGCAATGTCATGCAACTTCACATGGATGCTGTGAATAACGCTTCTTCACAAGCTGGCGCGGATGGCGTGATGATTTTCCTTGGTGATTTCAATCAGCCAGGGCTCATTTGGGTGCCGTCACGACACGGATACGCGTACCAAGACCTGATTGCTTCGACAACCAACATCGCCAGTCGTTTGCTACTGGACGGATTTGCTTTCAACGGACTAAGTCAAGTAAGCATGATTCCCAACCACCAGTCACGCTTTCTGGATCTCGTCTTTGTTAGTGAGACTATTATACCTGTATGTTCCGTCAATGAAGCATCCAGCGTGATTGTTCCACTTCACAATTTTCATCCCGCACTTGAAATCTCAATTGGCACTATTCGCCCAGTTCAGTACGTAGAAACTGTTTCTGTCGACCGTCGCAACTTTCAACAACTGATTTTGTAAAGCTGCGCAGTTATCTGCTGCAGTTGCCCTCTACAAGCGACTACTACTGAACTGTGTTGAGACCTCAGTGCCTAAATGTCAGCCTCCTAGCAAGCCGCCCTGGTCAAACAGCACTCTTCGAAAGCTAAAACGTACTCGAGCAAAAACCCTACGTGCGTACACAAATCGACGGTGTCCTCTTTCTAAGCGCATGTTCACTTTAGCTAGTAATGAGTATCGTTGTTACAACAAGCTTCTGTATAAACGCTATGTAAACCGCATGCAGAATAATCTACGCCGAAACCCGAAGGGCTTTTGGTCATTTGTCAACACGAAGCGAAAAGAAACTGGACTTCCATCTAGGATGCTTTACGACTGCGAAGAAGCTACGACAACTGTGGCGAAATGTACGCTGTTTGTCAGATTCTTCTCGAGTGTTTTTTCAGCTGACTCGCCAACCGCAATCGAACTCGAATATGCTTCTCGTGACGTTCCTGCTTGTGCTGTTGATATGGATATGTCTACTGTCTCCGAACAAATGGTTATATCTGCAATCCTGAAAACCAAGTCATCTTATGGACCCGGCAACTGTATTGAAAAAATGTTCGGATTTACTTGTAACACCACTTGCATATATTTTTAACCTATCGCTTCAGCAGCAAACGTTTCCTGAGAATTGAAACGCTCAGTAATGTTCCCGGTATTCAAGAAGGGTGACAGATGCAACATGGAGAGCTACCGCGGAGTCACTTCGGTTGGAGTCGAATCTAAAGTATTTGAATCAATCATCAATGAAGCATTATTCTCTGCTTGTCGACACTACATCAGTACATCCTAGCACGGATTTTTCCCCGGACGTTCGGTCGAGACGAATCTCGTCTGCTTCACGTCATTTTGCATGGAACAATTGTCTAAGAAATTGGAGGTGGATACTATTAACACTGATCTAAAGGCAGCTTTTGATAGAGTTAATCATGAGATACTGATAACAAAGCTTGATAAGCTAGGGTGTTCTACTAGATTCTGCCATTGGCTTCGACCCTACCTTGTACACCGTGAAGTCGTTGTTCAAATTGGCGATATTGTTTCAGAATCATTTATCAACACTTCCGAAGTTCCTCAAGGTAGTACGCTGGGTCCATTGCTTTTTTCACTGTTCGTGAACGATGCGGTTTTCGTTCTAAGGCGTGGAGGAAAGCTGTTTTTTGCCGGCGTTTTAAATTTTTTTCTTGTTATACGAAATGAAGCCGATTGCCGTGAGCTACAGTATCTTATTGACACCTTTTATAACTGGTGTGTAAGAAACATGATGGTCCTTAATGTTGCAAAATGTTTTGTCACCAGCTATTTTCGAACGAGAAATATGCTTACCTTCAACTATAACATCGCAGGAACTCAGCTGCAACGCGTTGACCACGTGAAGGATCTAGGAGTCATTCTTGATGAAAAGCTAAAGTATACTCATCACGTCTCTGCGTCCATCGACAAAGCCAATCGATTACTGGGATTTTATTTTCAAAATTTCCAGTGAATTTCAGGAGCCTCTGTGTTGCAAGGCTCTTTATTGCAGTTGGAATTTGCAAACGTCGTTTGGTGCCTCTATCAAGCAACGTGGAGCCTTAGGATCGAAGCAGTCCAGCGTAAATTCATACGATATGCGTTACGTGGATTGCCGTGGAACGATCCGTTAAACCTGCCACCGTACGAGGATCGTTGTCGTCTTTTAGGACTTAATACTTTAACGCATCAGAGACATGCAGCGCAGGCTACTTTCGTGTCAAAGATTCTGCTGGCTGAATATGATGATCCGGAGCTACTAGCGCAAATCAGCCTCTACGCGCCTACCCGTTCTCTTCGCCCACGAACCCTGCTGCATTCTGAAATGCGCAGCACTAACTACGCTGACAATAGTCCAATTTTAGCAATGAGTCGTCGCTTCAACGAATTTGCTGAAATTTTCGACTTTCGTTATGAAATCTTCGCAGTTTCGTCGTCGTGTATTGTCACTAGTTTAATAGTGTTTAGTTTAACTTAGTTTAGTTTAGTTCATTTAGAAAAATTGTCAGTTGGACTTTTTACAAATACAAAATACAAAAATATAAATATATATATATATATATATATATATATTATATATATATATATATATATATATATATATATATATATATATATATATATATATATATATATATATATATATATATATATATATATATATATATATATATATATTATATATATATATATATATATATATATATATATATATATATGTATATATATATATATATATATATATATATATATATATATATATATATATATATATATATATATATATATATATATATATATATATATATATATATATATATATATATATATATATATATAGGGTGTTTGGTTCATGGTTAAGAATCTCTCGAGGGATGATTGACTGTCATATTTGCAGAAAAAACCATTCTACACATACCATCAAATCTCAACCGTTACTAAGTTATTGAACTTTTTGTGTTAAAAACTTAAATAGCTCAAAAAAATATACTTTGTATGTCAAATCTTTTAGATCCATTGGATAAGTGAGAAAATTTTCCACTGAAAAATGTCCTCAAATGTTTCAGCTAATGAGGTTAAGTAATCTTTTCACAGTAATTTATTTAAAATTTAACAATTTTGATCGATTTTTCGGTCACTTCGCGAAAATCTTAATAGTTAACATCACTGTTTTAATAATTCAAATTGTTAGTCTTGAAAAGTTGTATAATTTGTTTTTTGGCATGATACACTTATCTTCTCTTGTTTTCATGTGTTTGGGTTATTGAACTTGGATATTTTTATCTCATATTCACTAATACTAGCTCTTATTGAAAAAGTATGGCACTTATTGTACCTTTTCTTATTTTTATTCGAAATCCAGGAAAATTTTGCAGAGAAAAATGCATTAATACCTTTCAGTTAAGTGAATTTAGTATTCCTTTAGAAGTTAATTAATTTAAAGTAAGTGTTATTAATAGCATTTTCGTTATTTTCTTAAAATAGTAAATAATAAACCGCACCATTATTATCATGGAATTAATGCATCTCAGCAATTTCTACAAATCTTCCTTTGGCTCCATTCAATTAATTCGAAGCAAAATCATTTTTATCTTCTCGTTTCATATGCAAAAACAATGATTCCGAACCCACTGTATTTGTGATGAGGTTATGCTGTGTGAACTATTAAATTGCAGCGAAATGAAAATTGAAAGGGATAAAGTGTCAAATAACAAGTTGTAGAGAATATTAAGGAGCACCAAACGAACAATAGTGACGATAAATTTAGTTGATTTATAATTAGAATAATTACAAAAATCACCAAAAAATGCAGATTTTGAGTTATTTTACTAGTAAGAAGTCATGTAGTGCACTTATCTAAAAGATATCTGTACATACATCGAAATGAAATTTTCTCAGCTTTCCAATGAAGCCCTGGCAATAGCGATATAAAGCATATTTTTTAGATTAGAGTCTTTTAAGAACTTGCAAGTCAATTACAAGAAAAGTTTAGAAGTGAAATTACAAGGAAATGAAAAGAGATAGGAATATTATGTTGAAGAACAAATTATGAATCGTCCTCAAACCCAACTTTTGGATAGTAGATATTGCTATAACCATAATTCATTATTTTAAGAAAATTAACAAAAACCTCATCAAAAACACTAACTTTTAACTACTTTACAACTAAAAGGTAATTAAACCTAATTATCTGAAAGTTATAAGAACATTATTCAATAGAAAATTTTTCTCTCCTTTTCAGTGGCACTAAAAGATTAAAATACGAGGTATACTTTTTGAGTTAGAGGTGTTTTAAGATAAACAAGTTTTTTTACACAAAAAGTTCAATAACTCTGTAACGGTTGAGATTTGATGGTATGTGTAGAACGATTTTTTCTCCAAATATGACAGTAAATCACCCCTCGAGAGATTCTTACTCATGAACCAAACAACCTGTATATATATATATATATATATATATATATATATATATATATATATATATATATATATATATATATATTATAATATATATATATATATATATATATATATATATATATATATATATATATATATATATATATATATATATATATATATATATATATATATATATATATATATATATATATATATATATATATATATATATATATATATATATATATATATATATATATATATTATATATATATATATATATATATATATATATATATATATATATATATATATATATATATATATATATATATATATATATATATATATATATATATATATATATATATATATATATATATATATATATATATATATATATATATATATATATATATATATTATAACAAAACTACCGACTGTAAAAATGTTATTAGAAATTTTCATTCTCAGCAAAGTTACAATCTAAACAAACTTTTTTGAAGACATTAAAATTCGTCTTTTTGAAAGTTTCTTACAAGTTTTTGGAAAAGTGGTTACAATAAGCCTGTCGGTACTTCCATTCCATTCTTTTCCACACTCTAATTTTTATTTTATTTTATAATTTCATAGATTGTTTATAATATATCAATAATGAGTTCATTTAAACTTGTCATTTACAAAAATAGCTCAATTATGTGTTTTAATCCTAAACTACCATATTTCGATTTGTTATTCCTGAACAATAATAGACCTTTCTCGTCAAAAAATTTTATATGATATTGCGCCACTTCCCACCAACCTGGACTCCGCACTTTCAAAGTGCGAGTGATCAAACTGCTACTGAAAACTGCGAGCTGTCAAAACACATGTACTTCAAGTGATAGAGATCGTACTTTCATAGACAGACCAGTCGAGCTAACAGTCTATGATAAGAATTTAATAGAAAAATAGTAAGTGCGCATTGCGGTTAGAAACCAGTTTTTAGTGCAACAAGCAATAGGATGCTTCCTTTTTTATCCCCAATTTGTTACTGCCGATTGCCGCGATGATTTGGTACCTCTAACTATTGAAAAAATCAAAAAATAGTGCAAGCTGCTCATTTAACTCCATATTCTGAATACCTATCTTGCCTTGTTTCCCCGTATTTTTACACCATTTGGATGAATTTCCTGTGGGGAATACTAAAAGGATGCCAGATCTGCATATATATTAGTAAATCTGCAGATGTTTTGCAGATTACAAATATTTAGCAGAACAAAGCCTATGCCAACCAATTTATACACAAGCCTTCAACATTTTTGATCATTTAAAATATATACATACTACATGTCTATGTCAAATTTATTGAAGATTTTTGTAGCGATCTGCAGACTTTTATATTTTCACTGCAGGCTATTGTTTAAATAGACCTGGCATCACTGATGCTGAAATGATTCATTCATATACTAAAGGCCCTAGTATAAAAGTACGCAAAGAGTGTGCAGAAAGTGAAGCCGAAAAAAGTCTACCTATCGAGCAAAATTAGAATCCAACTTTGCTGCAGAGGTATCAGAGATGTATTCCAATTGTGCTCGATAGGTAGGCTTTTTTGACCTCACTCTTTGCGCAACTGTTCTCTATAGACTGTGTCATATACCTGTCAAAAACATAGAGCATTACATGAAAATGTATAACCTCACTTTTCTGACAGTTCAGTGTGCTTGTTTACCTAAGACTTGTTTACATGGACTTTTAAAATTTACATTACTTGAATACTTTCGATGCTCTTTGAAAGACTATCAACTCAAGAGGGATGAGGATTGGAACAATGGGAACCTGGTGCCACATTATGCAACCAATTCGAATCGACCTTTTCACACAAGCTTGAATACAATAAACCTTTCGTTTCAAGATGCGTAATGTCACCCCTGGTTCATAGATTGACCAATCGGCGCTGGATGCAAAACCCGGTGGCATATGCTGAATCGTAAGATCAAGCATTGGGCTATAAAACGATTGCTTTCTGGATTATGGATAAGGTTTTTTACACATTTGTTTGTTTGCTCATTTGGTTAAGTCCTAACAAGATGATCCGATTTATTACTCATTTTTAGGTGGTGAAGTTTACCTGAACTTTATAGGTAACGAATTCGGTCGATGATAAGTTGTTGAAATGATCGTTCAATGCCCATACCGAAAAACGTTTCCATTGGTCAGAATTGCCTATCAGCGTATGATAGCTGCAAACATGAGGACAACAAGGTTATCGCTTTCGAATGGAACAATTATTTATTATTCGTGTTCAAGTTCCATTACAGCAAAAGTTTCGTCGATTGACGATTATCGCATTGTCGTTGATTGAGCCGGCAAATGCAAAACAGTGCTCGGCACTGACGATAAGGAGCAAGAAGGATTTGATAGGAGTGATAAGAATGCAGAGCATTATACATTCTGGAAGAATATCAGGGAGGTGAAATTATATGTAAATTTATATTATATCCCGAGTTGCCATCATTTTTGCACCGCAATAAAGCTTTCTGCAACTGCTGTCGTGTTCAAATTGGCAGGAAATAACTAGGCAGTGAATGATAAATTGCATAGTCAATTGATTTATCTTTTTCGGAAGGAAAAGTAATTAGTATGTTGTGAATATATTTGTGTCGCCGGTGCCGTGTGTTATGGTGGTACCGGACGGAACCGTTGGTCAGCAGACCGTCCTTGTCGTACTGGTCATAGATGCGACGTTTTTTCTCTTCTGATAGCACTTGACATGTTCCGGAGATCTGTCTTAACGCTCTCTACTTAGCGCAGGATACGCGAAACCGCTGCTAGCTTTCGAAAGAAAATTCCTAGCTGCTGCTACTCTATCAGTCTCTCTCTCGACTGAGCACTACAATTTCGGTCGACTAAATTGTGCTATGAAAATTGCACTTCCTGGAATTTCACCTAGCGAGATCAATTCATTGTGAGGAATTTCGCTGCGTTCCAATATTGCTTGCCTCTGTAGGTGATGATGTGTGTGGATTCACTTCGGCAGACAGGTCTTATGTTTTGGGTAATTTTGCTATCTTATACTACGTTCACACTACAGAGTTAAAACATGTTATAATAATTAGCAACAAGAAAAATGTCGTCAAGATAGCGTTAAAACACGTTTTAACTCGTAGTGTGAACGTAGTATTATTCTGCTGAATAAATCATCTGGCTAAAGCCTCTACGTTATACTATGGTCACTTTAAAAACGCATTGCTATTTAATCTTGTAGCTCTTGGCAAGTCAGTCCTGGCACTATTCTCGACTAATCCTGGCACTATACCGCTGACGTCGCACTTATTACGGTGATCAAACTTGGCGAGAGCGGCAGTGGTTTCGTCGGAATTGTTCACTCGACAAGCAGGAAGTGCAAGGACTCTGCTACTTATGCCTTAATTCATTGAGTACGTATTTCACTGCCTTTATAATCCTTTTGGAATCAGTTACAATAATCCTTTATAATCATTTTATAATAAGTGTATTGCCAGTTAGGACTTTTATATCAGCCGGGCTCTTTTATAATTTGTTATAAAATCATTATCAAAATTCTTCATAATCCATTATTGCGTTATGTTTATGTACATGGCCAGATAGATAGTTTTTAACTGGGACGGAACGTGTGGACACGAAAAAACCTAATGTCAATTGTAGCCAGGGGTGCTGTCAAATGCAGCCAAAGGGAACCGTCAAATGCAGTCAGGGGGGACTGTCAAATGTAGCCAGTCCATTTAAAATATGTGAGGAAGAAAGAGTGGCTATGCAAGACAAGAGATAAAATGAACAGGAAAAAGAAAAAGAAAACATCTATCCACAGGTTCTGTCTCAGGATTTTAATAGAGAACATCAAAATTTGATTTGTTTGCATTTGGCAGTAGGCCTTTTTCAAATGTTTGTCTAGAAATTCCTTGCTTCTTCAATGAATCATGTACAAGAAAAGTAAAAATGTTAAATTTAACGGAACAATGTATGAAGCCGACATCAATTACCTTGTTGGGAAAGTGTTAACATTTGGCAGCGAACCAAACCATGTTTCTCATACTATGATCGAATCAACAAAAATTCCAAGATCATGTAAACAATCTCTTTGAACTGTCAAAAAAGTGAGGTTAAACATTGCCATGCAACGTTCTCCACCGAGAGGTTCACTTTAGTTTGTTTACATAACCAATGAACTTTGTACCGCGACTCACCACTTCATTTGCCGCGTTGCCAGGAAGCCAAGCAAAAATATACAAAACAATGCTGCCCAAACACATATTTTGAGTCCCACCATTCTTGCAAAGGTGAAAAAATACTTAACATCCTTGCATTTTTCAAATTTAAAAAAATCATTAAAAAATCACAATGGCTCTAAAAAGTCTCATTTCAGCGGAAATATTCTTAAAAATGTGTAGTCTTTTGAATAAAAATAAGAAAAAAAGGGGGTTAGGTCGGACGAGAAAGGTCTATTGAATCCAGAGGGAAATATCAATCGCATGAATGGCAGAGATACATTGTCCTTTCATTAAGTACATTTCGGCACTTTGTTGATAACACTACATATTAGGAGTCTGTACAGAAATGGGATTAATACGAAATAATTTATCAAATTCATTATTTTTCTATTATTCAAAAGTGCTTGAAATGCTTGTTTGTACACGAATTTATCACAAAGAAAACGGTTAGTGATATCGGGATACTTTATTCAGAAACATTATGTATATATTAAAATATTATGAAAACTTATTTTTGGAGACATTAATAAATATAAATAATATAATTTTGAAATCTATTCAAGGTAGAGAATTAATGTCTTCAAAAAAGTTTGTTTAGATTGTAACTTTGCTGAGAATGAAAATTTTCTAATAACATTTTTACAGTCCGTAGTTTTGTTATATATATATATATATATATATATATATATATATATATATATATATATATATATATATATATATATATATATATATATATATATATATATATATATATATATATATATATATATATATATATATATATATATATATATATATATATATATATATATATATATATATATATATATATATATATATATATATATATATATATATATATATATATATATATATATATATAACTCACATCATGTTCCATCGTATCAGATGAGAAAAAAACGTCGCATCTATGACCAGTACGACAAGGACGGTCTGCTGACCAACGGTTCCGTCCGGTACCACCATAACACACGGCACCGGCGACACAAATATATTCACAACATACTAATTACTTTTCCTTCCGAAAAAGATAAATAAATTGACTATGCAATTTATCATTCACTGCCTAGTTATTTCCTGCCAATTTGAACACGACAGCAGTTGCAGAAAGCTTTATTGCGGTGCAAAAATGATGGCAACTCGGGATATAATATAAATTTACATATAATTTCTCCTCCCTGATATTCTTCCAGAATGTATAATGCTCTGCATTCTTATCACTCCTATCAAATCCTTCTTGCTCCTTATCGTCAGTGCCGAGCACTGTTTTGCATTTGCCGGCTCAATCAACGACAATGCGATAATCGTCAATCGACGAAACTTTTGCTGTAATGGAACTTGAACACGAATAATAAATAATTGTTCCATTCGAAAGCGATAACCTTGTTGTCCTCATGTTTGCAGCTATCATACGCTGATAGGCAATTCTGACCAATGGAAACGTTTTTCGGTATGGGCATTGAACGATCATTTCAACAACTTATCATCGACCGAATTCGTTACCTATAAAGTTCAGGTAAACTTCACCACCTAAAAATGAGTAATAAATCGGATCATCTTGTTAGGACTTAACCAAATGAGCAAACAAACAAATGTGTAAAAAACCTTATCCATAATCCAGAAAGCAATCGTTTTATAGCCCAATGCTTGATCTTACGATTCAGCATATGCCACCGGGTTTTGCATCCAGCGCCGATTGGTCAATCTATGAACCAGGGGTGACATTACGCATCTCGAAACGAAAGGTTTATTGTATTCAAGCTTGTGTGAAAAGGTCGATTCGAATTGGTTGCATAATGTGGCACCAGGTTCCCATTGTTCCAATCCTCATCCCTCTTGAGTTGATAGTCTTTCAAAGAGCATCGAAAGTATTCAAGTAATGTAAATTTTAAAAGTCCATGTAAACAAGTCTTAGGTAAACAAGCACACTGAACTGTCAGAAAAGTGAGGTTATACATTTTCATGTAATGCTCTATGTTTTTGACAGGTATATGACACAGTCTATAGAGAACAGTTGCGCAAAGAGTGAAGTCAAAAAAAGCCTACCTATCGAGCACAATTGGAATACATCTCTGATACCTCTGCAGCAAAGTTGGATTCTAATTTTGCTCGATAGGTAGACTTTTTTCGGCTTCACTTTCTGCACACTCTTTGCGTACCTTTATACTAGGGCCTTTAGTATATGAATGAATCATTTCAGCATCAATGATGCCAGGTCTATTTAAACAATAGCCTGCAGTGAAAATATAAAAGTCTGCAGATCGCTACAAAAATCTTCAATAAATTTGACATAGAAATTTAGTATGTATATATTTTAAATGACCAAAAATGTTGAAGGCTTGTGTATAAATTGGTTGGCATAGGCTTTGTTCTGCTAAATATTTGTAATCTGCAAAACATCTGCAGTGAAAATGCAAAATCTGCAGATTTACTAATATATATGCAGATCTGGCATCCTTTTAGTATTCCCCACACGAAATTCATCCAAATAGTGTAAAAATACGGGGAAACAAGGCAAGATAGGTATTCAGAATATGGGGTTAAATGAGCAGCTTGCACTATTTTTGATTTTTTCAATAGTTAGAGGTACCAAATCATCGCGGCAATCGGCAGTAACGAATTGGGGATAAAAAAGGAAGCATCCTATCATATAAAATTTTTTGACGAGAAAGGTCTATTATTGTTCAGGAATAACAAATCGAAATATGGTAGTTTAGGATTAAAACACATAATTGAGCTATTTTTGTAAATGACAAGTTTAAATGAACTCATTATTTATAAATTATAAACAAACTATGAAATTATAAAATAAAATAAAAATTAGAATGTGGAAAAGAATGGAATGGAAGTACCGACAGGCTTATTGTAACCACTTTTCCAAAAACTTGTAAGAAACTTTCAAAAAGACGAATTTTGCGCTAAATCGTATTCAGAGTTGGCAGCACCCTCTCAGATTTTAATGAAACTTTCTGTGCATAAAGACTTTGTCACAAAAAGCCACTTTGCATACGTTGTTTTTCCAAAAATGATCTATACTGTCTTTTGAAAAAACTTGTTTTACCATTTTTTTTAAATGGATATAGACTAAAAATGACAAGTCCTACAAAAAAAGTTCAAGAAGTGATTTTAACAAAATTAGTCAAATTTTTGAATAAAAAGATTGAAAAAATTCTTCATTGACTCCTACACTGAAAAAAATCGATTTTAAAAATTTAAAGTCGATTTCCAAAAAAAACATTTTTGATTTGGATGAAATTTTGTTCCAAGATAGGTAATTATGTTCCCTACTTACCGTCAAAAATTCAAGTTTGGCACTTTTAAGGAAAAAAGTTATTTAAAAAAAACTTTTCCTTGACCACACTGATTTTTTTTTCTTCAGTATATTTTTATCTAAAACTAAATCAATGAAAGCCATAATCATCTCAGACTCCAATAAAACTTGGTTTGTGAGAAGATGTTGTCTATTTTATCAACAAAGCATATTTTTATTAAGAGATTAAGTACTTTTTCATTTTGCATAAGATCGATTTTTTTTATTACTTTGAGAATGTTTTCCCAAATTTTTATAGAGATCCGAGAAATAGATCGAAAGTTACAGTGCTTCCAAGCGCGCTTCGTCTACCAAGAGCAGTGGTAACGATCACGATTGCCGAAAAACTACCGTATCAATTTTCTTATTTTTTTTTTTCAATTGATCGTAATTAATTTTTCACGTACCTTAACGATTCTTTTTTCATTCATAAATTTTTGTTTCATGGATAATAATTTTTTAATACAATTTTTATTGCTTAAAACAGCGTTTTTTACTAAAAACGTTCTCGAATGCAGGAAAAAATTTTTTTTTATACAACTAATCATTAAGGAACGAGGAATACTCATATACTAATGGAATTTCTTGAGTTTTGGGATTTTAGATGATTTATTAGTCTTCAATCGTAATCACCGCAAAACCTCTTATATAAAAACGGTTTTCGGGGAAAAGCCATCACTCCACCAATTATCAAATTATTTTTATAAACTTATGCTTGTTTATTTCACTGAAAAATATACTACAAAAATATTATAAGTTTGATGTTATGAAATAATTGCTTCATTCATTTACGTAAATTCAAACTTTCTTGACATTTTTATCATTAAGAGGTATGTAACCCCTTAATCAAGAATCCCATTAAAAAGAGTTTATGTCATTAAGCGAATATTTCATTATTACTTCTTTATTTTCTTGTTTAGTGCTGAGGAAGAATCAGAGAAAGAAAAAACCACCAGAACATTATGTATTGAATTTTATATATAACATTTGTCTTAGAATTATCTTCAAGCATGCTATTTTGTACTATTTTTATACAAGGAAAATATTTTTGGTTCAATTAGAATACCTTTTCGTCTCTACTTCGCCACCAGGAATAGGCACAAAACTGTGGAATTTTAGAGTACCAGATATTGTTTTGGAGTTATTATACAGCTCTTCGAGTTCTTTTGACATTGTTACTATGTTTTAATTGCCGCAAGGTTCTACTGTATCGATTTTGTTGGCTATTTTCGGCAAATTTGAGGCTAAGAGAAACGAAAGCAATGAAATTGAAAGACGGATAGGTATTCTAGAGCGAATCAGTTATAAATTTAGAACGGAAAACTACGACTAGGCAGGCTTATGTGGACATGATCGAAAGGAAATGTGAAGAATTCTTTGCCTTCTGCTAAGTAGGAGTTTTTTTTTTTATTTTATTTTTTTTTATTTTTTTTTTACCCTCCACTATCCCCCATACCCCCTGGTAATGGACACAACAATAATAAAAACAAAATAGAAATACGCGGAGATATAAACTACAGCAAAAAAATGAACAAAGTGAAATCCCAGTGGAATCAAGTTCCTTTGAAGGGATTCACAAAGCTTATTTGAATTCTAAATACTAAATTTATAACTAAGTGATAACGTTTGTGGTTACGAGCAAATACGAAAATTAGAATAGGCTAAATAATATTAAAAGAATAAAAAGTAGGAAAAAACTAGCAGGAGCCAGAAAAACCTACACACTTAGATGGTTGACACACTTACAAGATATATTCGTTTACGTTTCGTATCATATGCTGCTTAAGCTTGCTTTTAAAGAGGATGTTATTTGTTACTGTTTTCAAGGCAATAGGAAGTGCGTTAAATTTGGAAGGTCCGTGGATTGAGATGCGCGTTAAACCTAAGTTTGTGCATGCACTGCTTCTCAGTAGCTCGTTTGCGCTTCTAGTATTCCGAAGGTTTACTCTAGCTGAGAATACAATGTTGTGATGAAATTTTGGGTTGTTTAATATATTATGTACATAAATAATAGTTTGAGTATCTCGTAAACCAACAACGGGGATAATTCTGTGGCGTAAACTGGTAAAAATGTTGAAGGCTTGTGTATAAATTGGTTGGCATAGGCTTTGTTCTGCTAAAGATTTGTAATCTGCAAAACATCTGCAGTGAAAATGCAAAATCTGCAGATTTACTAATATATATGCAGATCTGGCATCCTTTTAGTATTCCCCACACGAAATTCATCCAAATGGTGTAAAAATACGGGGAAACAAGGCAAGATAGGTATTCAGAATATGGGGTTAAATGAGCAGCTTGCACTATTTTTCATTTTTTCAATAGTTAGAGGTACCAAATCATCGCGGCAATCGGCAGTAACGAATTGGGGATAAAAAAGGAAGCATCCTATCATATAAAATTTTTTGACGAGAAAGGTCTATTATTGTTCAGGAATAACAAATCGAGATATGGTAGTTTAGGATTAAAACACATAATTGAGCTATTTTTGTAAATGACAAGTTTAAATGAACTCATTATTTATAAATTATAAACAAACTATGAAATTATAAAATAAAATAAAAATTAGAATGTGGAAAAGAATGGAATGGAAGTACCGACAGGCTTATTGTAACCACTTTTCCAAAAACTTGTAAGAAACTTTCAAAAAGACGAATTTTGCGCTAATTCTATACTGTCTTTTGAAAAAACTTGTTTTACCATTTTTTTTAAATGGATATAGACTAAAAATGACAAGTCCTACAAAAAAATGTTCAAGAAGTGATTTTAACAAAATTAGTCAAATTTTTGAATAAAAAGATTGAAAAAAATCTTCATTGACTCCTACACTGAAAAAAATCGATTTTAAAAATTTAAAGTCGATTTCCAAAAAAAACATTTTTGATTTGGATGAAATTTTGTTGCAAGATAGGTAATTGTTCCCTACTTACCGTCAAAAATTCAAGTTTGGCACTTTTAAGGAAAAAAGTTATTTAAAAAAAACTTTTCCTTGACCAAACTGATTTTTTTTTCTTCAGTATATTTTTATCTAAAACTAAATCAATGAAAGCCATAATCATCTCAGACTCCAATAAAACTTGGTTTGTGAGAAGATGTTGTCTATTTTATCAACAAAGCATATTTTTATTAAGAGATTAAGTACTTTTTCATTTTGCATAAGATCGATTTTTTTTATTGCTTTGAGAATGTTTTCCCAAATTTTTATAGAGATCCGAGAAATAGATCGAAAGTTACAGTGCTTCCAAGCGCGCTTCGTCTACCAAGAGCAGTGGTAACGATCACGATTGCCGAAAAACTACTGTATCAATTTTCTTATTTTTTTTTTTCAATTGATCGTAATTAATTTTTCACGTACCTTAACGATTCTTTTTTCATTCATAAATTTTTGTTTCATGGATAATAATTTTTTAATACAATTTTTATTGCTTAAAACAGCGTTTTTTACTAAAAACGTTCTCGAATGCAGGAAAAAAATTTTTTTATACAACTAATCATTAAGGTACGAGGAATACTCATATACTAATGGAATTTCTTGAGTTTTGGGATTTTAGATGATTTATTAGTCTTCAATCGTAATCACCGCAAAACCTCTTATATAAAAACGGTTTTCGGGGAAAAGCCATAACTCCACCAATTATCAAATTATTTTTATAAACTTATGCTTGTTTATTTCACTGAAAAATGTACTACAAAAATATTATAAGTTCGATGTTATGAAATAATTGCTTCATTCATTTACGTAAATTCAAACTTTCTTGACATTTTTATCATTAAGAGGTATGTAACCCCTTAATCAAGAATCCCATTAAAAAGAGTTTATGTCATTAAACGAATATTTCATTATTACTTCTTTATTTTCTTGTTTAGTGCTGAGGAAGAATCAGAGAAAGAAAAAACCACCAGAACATTATGTATTGAATTTTATATATGACATTTGTCTTAGAATTATCTTCAAGCATGCTATTTTGTACTATTTTTATACAAGGAAAATATTTTTGGTTCAATTAGAATACCTTTTCGTCTCTACTTCGCCACCAGGAATAGGCACAAAACTGTGGAATTTTTGAGTACCAGATATTGTTTTGGAGTTATTATACAGCTCTTCGAGTTCTTTTGACATTGTTACTATGTTTTAATTGCCGCAAGGTTCTACTGTATCGATTTTGTTGGCTATTTTCGGCAAATTTGAGGCTAAGAGAAACGAAAGCAATGAAATTGAAAGACGGATAGGTATTCTAGAGCGAATCAGTTATAAATTTAGAACGGAAAACTAGGACTAATCAGGCTTATGTGGACATGATCGAAAGGAAATGTGAAGAATTCTTTGCCTTCTGCTAAGTAGGAGTTTTTTTTTATTTTATTTTTTTTAATTTTTTTTTTACCCTCCACTATCCCCCATACCAAGAAACTCGCACAGAGAGTCCCCTGGTAATGGACACAACAATAATAAAAACAAAATAGAAATACGCGGAGATATAAACTACAGCAAAAAAATGAACAAAGTGAAATCCCAGTGGAATCAAGTTCATTTGAAGGGATTCACAAAGCTTATTTGAATTCTAAATACTAAATTTATAACTAAGTGATAACGTTTGTGGTTACGAGCAAATACGAAAATTAGAATAGGCTAAATAATATTAAAAGAATAAAAAGTAGGAAAAAACTAGCAGGAGCCAGAAAAACCTACACACTTAGATGGTTGACACACTTACAAGATATATTCGTTTACGTTTCGAATCATATGCTGCTTAAGCTTGCTTTTAAAGAGGATGTTATTTGTTACTGTTTTCAAGGCAATAGGAAGTGCGTTAAATTTGGAAGGTCCGTGGATTGAGATGCGCGTTAAACCTAAGTTTGTGCATGCACTGCTTCTCAGTAGCTCGTTTGCGCTTCTAGTATTCCGAAGGTTTACTCTAGCTGAGAATACAATGTTGTGATGAAATTTTGGGTTGTTTAATATATTATGTACATAAATAATAGTTTGAGTATCTCGTAAACCAACAACGGGGATAATTCTGTGGCGTAAACTGGTATATAACAAAACCGTTGAAAATAAGGGAGGCAAATTAGAGATTACTTTGATGCATCTATTTTGCAATATTTGAATCCTTTTCAATTTCGATTTGGCAGCGTGACCCCAGACGACAATCAAATATTGAATGATTGAGTGAATGCATGCATAATAGAATTGCAATAGTGCATCTTTGGGAACAAAACAACGTACTCTTTTCATAAGACCACATAGTGATGAGATTTTGTTGGCAACATGTTGAATGTGTATGTCCCATGAAAGGCATGAGTCTAAATATCATATATTTTGTTTTTGTCAGATTCAGTGAGAGGTTATTGCCGTTAAAATATTCGATGAGGCTCGCTAGATCGGATTCAATGTATTTGATGATTGGCTGAACATTGGAATGGGGATAGAACAATGCTGTGTCATCAGCAAAAAGCCTTGGAGTCCCATGCAGTTTCAAATTACCTAAGTCATTGATGAAAATCAAGAACAGCAGAGGACCTATGTTACTCCCTTGTGGAACTCCTATGTCAATCGGTCGTAGAGTGCTGCGGGCACCGTTTATTACCACAAATTGCTTTCGATCTGTTAGATAACTTCTAATCAATTCATTAGCAACACCTCTTATCCCATATCGGTCGAGCTTTTCTAATAAGATTCTGTGGTTTATTGTATCGAATGCTTTCTTAAGGTCGATGAATAAGCCCCCCACGACCTTTTTTTGGTCAATTTCACGGATTAGCTCATCAGTGAGTTCAGTAATAGCAGTCGCCGTTCCACAACCTTCCCGGAAACCATGTTGGAATTTATAAAGAACATCGTTCGCACGCAAAAAGCTAACAAGCCGATTTGTTAAAAGCTTTTCTAAAATTTTATTCAGCATCGACAATGTTGAAATTGGGCGATAATTTGAAGGGTTGTAAGAATCACCGGATTTGAATATGGGCGTAACTTTAGCAATTTTCAAAACGTTAGGATATGACCCCGTAACTATTATGCGATTGAAGAGTTTAGTAATAATCACAGAGAGCGGTCCTATATTGGCTTTCATTAGGTCTGCTGATATGTTATCATGACCCCTACTTTTTTAACATCAAGCTGACTAATGAGGATTCCAACTTCACTAACACTAGCAGGCTTCAGAAAAATAGAACTGCTAACAGACTTAACTGGCTTCAGAAAATCAAATTTGTTTTTTGGGAGTTTGTCAGCTAGATTGTTCCCGATCGTGGCGAAAAAGCTATTAAATACTTCAGCAACATGTAGATCAGAGTCGATAATGCAACCATCCTTTTTTAGTTTTATTGGTTCACTAGTTTTGGTACGACCAAAAACTTCATTCATTTTTTTCCACACGTTTGAATGACTAGAAGTTTTTAGTATATTCTCATAATATTCACATTTGCATCGCTTTTTGGCGGTTTTAACTTTATTTGAAACGTGTTTCAACATTTCAGCAGCTTGCACATCATTAGGATTACGTTTAACTTTATCAAGGTAATTATTTTTTATTTGTATCAACCGCCAAAGGCTAAAGGTCATCCATGGACAATTTTCTTTTTTAACATTAACATTTTTCGTAAAAGTTTTGGTGCAGTCAACCAGTAGGTTGTTATAGGTTGTAATGAGAGTATTTAAGGTAGCTTAAACATCATCAGTAGTTTGAAAATTGTTCAAGAATCTGGAGAATTGGTTTTGCAGCCTAGCACGATCGACAATGGTCATTCTTAACTCTTGTTGTTTCTTTCCTTTACAAATAGGGAGAGACGAAATGATAGGAAGATGATCGCTAATATCGCTAAAAACTGTGTAATTATGCAATTATGAAGCAAAATCTATAGGGCAAATGAAATGATCTAAAATATTATTGCTAGTTGGCCGTGTTGCGAAAGTATTTGTGCAAACATAACTATATGATTCTAATAACTGTTTGTATCTAACTACTATGTTATTATTGTGAAGATTGATTGGAACGTTCACATCACCCGCTATGAAGTATGGTTTAGCCGGGGTAGCATTAGATAACCAATTTTCTAATATATTCTAAAACGAGTTGTAGTCGAATGATGGGGGTCGATAAACACCAATAACGTTATACAGATGGCTCCGAAGTTTTATTTCTAAATGGATGTAATGCAAACCATCGATTGTTTGGTTATCTATCAATCTGCTTTCCAGAGAACTTCTTACAAACACTGCTAAACCTCCTGTCGAGTTACTACGGCAAGAGAAAAAGGGACGATAGCCAGGGATGTTATAAACACAACAGTTATCCTTCTTAACCCAAGTCTCACCAATAACAATAACATCAATACCTAGTTTACATTCATTTACAAAGTAAATCAACTCATCAAACTTTTCATAAACATTAATTCCTCTAACATTCCACTGAACAATATTCAAAAGATTCGTGTCATTTAAATCACATTTTTTATTAAATTCGTGTAAGTTTTCATAAAATTTATTTAATATTATATTGGGTGTAAAATTTATTTATTTATTTATTTATTTATTTATATTTCAACATACTTGTAGAGTAAGGGAACACCCTTATAAAATTTCTACAATCGGATTCCACGTTGCTCACCACAATCTTTTTCATGTGGAATAAAAAAAAAATGATATGCTAAAACTAAACACAAATATGAAAACTCTATTCTTAACTTTATCGCTCAGTCCACTCAAGTTAGATCCCTTCATTTAGCCAGGCCATACATTCATGACGGAATCTTGTTGCTGAATTGACAGATTTGATTCTAATTGGAAGAAGATTCCACTGGATGATTGCACGAATAAAAAAAGTACTGTTATAATGTGAGGAGTTATGAGGTATTATAGCAAAGTGACGGACTCTTGTGCTTCTAAAAAGCTGCAACTTGTCGAGAAGATAGTTAGGACCTTTGTGTATAATATTATACAGGGTGACATAGCATCGGAATTGAAAAAATCTGTCAAAAGCACATCCCAACAGTTGCCGCTGTAGGTGTGTTACGCTAGCGAACCTAGACAAATTGAAAACCCATCGAACACAATGGTTTAATGCTACTCTTAATCGGTTATAAGAAACAGCTGAAGCATTTAAAATTAATTCCAAACCATAAGAAAAATAAGGTAATAAAAGTGTTTTAAACAGTTTAACTTTGGTAGCAACATGAAGCATTCCCGCAGTAAGTCTTAAGTGTCGTAGCCCTGCATAGATTTTTCCACACTGAGCATTAATTTGAGAATCCCATTCAAGGTTTGATTGGAATATCACGCCTAGATTGCGAGCTTTGACAACATACTCTATTTTTTCTTTGTCGATAATTATATCCGGCAGCGTGGTGCGAATCTGCCTCCTAGAAATAAACATTGCTTTGGTTTTTGACGAATTAATAGGGAGCAGATTACTCAAGGACCAATCCAGAATGTTCTTTAAATCCGAATTGATAAGTGTACCTATATCCACTAAGTTGGAATCAGTTGAACAGATGTACAATTGTACATCATCTGCAAACATGTGAATTAAGCAGTATTTAAGAACTGAAGGCAAATCGTTTATGAACAGTGAGAACAGCAGCGGTCCTAGAACGGATCCTTGGGGGACGCCTGACAAAATGGTGATTGGACTTGATAAACTTCCATTTATTTCTACTGCTTGAGTACGTAAATTCAAATATGATTTTATAAGAGAAACAGCATCACGACTAAAACCAAACTGATGTGATAGTTTCCAAAGTAATTTGACGTGAGATACTCTATCAAATGCTTTAGAGAAATCTATTAAAAGCAAAAAAGCAACACCTCTTTTATCGATATACTGGTGTATATCATCGTGTACTTTAAGTAGCGCCGAAGTGGTACTGTGTCCAGATCTGAACCCAGACTGAAAAGGGCTGAGTAGATTAAACCGTTGTATATAATCTTGCACCTGAGTTTTCAAAATTGTCTCAAAAGCTTTGGACAGTGAACTTAAAATACTGATAGGACGGAGATTATTCAAACTAGATCCAGCTGGTGTTTTACGTATCGGAATTATTTTAGCGGTCTTCCATGCTCGAGGAAATTTTGCAGTTAAAATGAATAAGTTGAAAAGGTACGTTATTGGGGTGAGAATTAACGGTAAAATAATCTTGATGAACCTTAAAGGAATACCATCCATACCAATGGCATTTGAAGAAATCGAAAAGATAGCATTACAGACTTCCAGTTCATTGCACGGAGTAAATCGAAAACCATCACAATTTGATGGTGGTATCGATGGATGTTCAGAATCTCGTGTAAAGCTTTCACCGAAGAAAGCATTGATTTCGTCGCCAGTATTACAGAACTTTATACAGCTCTTAGAACCACTAGTAACGTTTAAGTTTTTGAGTTTCGTCCAAAGCTCTTTACTTGTATTGGATGATTCTAAACTAGAGGTCATATAATTAGATTTTGCTTTATCAACGAGTTGAGTTACTTTATTACGGAGTCGTTTAAACTGGAGCTGGTCAGAAAGTCTTTTACTAGAAGTCCATTGACGATATGCAATATCTCTGGCAATCATTGCATTCAAGATATCGTCATTAAACCATGGAGCATTGGATTTAGGTCGAGCAGTTCGCAATGGCACTAAACTATCATAAAGTTGAACAATATGACTATTGAAAAAATCAAGAGCTAAATCCGAATCTGTTATACTGTAAAGTAAAGACCAATTTATATTGTTCAAAGTATCTTGCAACTCCAAAAAATTGATTCGATTATAGTCTCTATACATATTTGGACGATTGCCACTGTTACGAGTTACATTGAGAGATGCAAAAATCATATCATGATTGGAGAAACCAGGGGCTGACACTTGGTTGAAATTGAGAACAAAGTTAATGTCGTTTGTAATCAATAAGTCTAATAAAGAACTTCCACCAGGATAAAAGTGGGTAGGTTCATTGTTAACGCAAAATAAGCCAAAATTATCTAGAACTTCACAGAGACGTGCTGTTTTAGTGCTATTTTTCTTCAGATTTGTATTAAAATCACCTGTCACAACTATCTGTTCATAATCAAGTGACAATTCGGAAAGTTTTTGATCGAGGATATTAGAGCAATCAACTTCTGGAGGAGAATAAACTACGCCTAGGAGAAATTTATCGTTGTTCACTCGAACTTCAATAAATAAATATTCAGTTCGGTCACCATTACCATGTCCCGGGTGAAAATCGGAACCAGCAATAACTTTGCAATCAAGATCAAATTTGTGATAAACACAGATTCCTCCTCCACGACCGGTTGGGCGGTCGTTTCTAAGAATGCAGTAACCATCAACGGCAATTGTTGCATCGCTTATGTTATCATTTAACCATGATTCCGTTATGCATATTATGTCCACTTTACTGTTTATAAAACAATTTTTGAATTCATCAAGCTTAGTTAAACGCCGAGCACACAGACTTTGTGCATTAATGTGACACAAATTTAGGAAATCTTCACGTAGAGCAACATTCATAACCACGCGCGGAATATTAACAATACTTCTTTGAACTCGTGCAATATCATTAAATTGGTTAACCGACATCATCGAAGGAAAAGAACACGATCAATCGTAAAAGTATAGGCCGGCCAGGCTGAAGGGAGAACAGGAGAGAAGAGAACGCTAAATCTAAGAATAGGGCAACATGCATCTCAATAACATTTATCATCATCACTACTCTAATTTTATCTACCTCGACTGTGGTTTTTGATCGCAAATTCAATCGAAAATTATAGCTACAGTATAACGATATCGGTGATAGCAGCAACAACAGCAACAACAGCGGCAACAGCAACAACAGCAACATCCGTAGTAGATCAAATGGCACTCTCTGCGTAGCATCGTTTTGACTTTCAGGAAGGAAGATAACATGGAATGTTGCAGGAAAGAAATCACGGAGATAATGTTGGAAGGAATATAAAGAAATGTCAAGGAAGGGTTTATTTCCGTCTACTAAAATCAGCCAACTGGTCCGAATCGAAGATTGGCTGGGCTGGAATGTCGTCGAGCGGTTTCACATAAATTGTTCCGTCCTTGGAGTACACGTTCTGAAGTTGACCGTTACGTTTCAATTTCAATGCAGCTCCCTTGATGTTTCGTGCAGCTTCAGTGAGATTTTCATTGAAATATATACGCTTGTCAACATCGAAGCCAAGATGAAGCAAACTCAATTTCTTCGCCGAAAAATAACGATGGAAAAAATCATCTTTAGCCGCTCTGAACGCAAATTCAAAAAGGATTGGCGGTGTTGCTCCTGCGGCAATAGGAGCTCGAGCCAGACGTTTCGCATAAACCGATGGAATATTAGAGTCACTGTAGCCAAGAGCTAAAGATACTTTTCGCAAGATATCATCGGTTTTCTCCCTGGGGCAGTACGGTACACCAGTTAGAATGAGATCGTTCGATTTCAGCAGCTTACCAGCAGTATCTTTATATTGTCGAACTTCTTCAGTTGTTTTTGCATGCGATTCGCTCAATTCGTTGAAATCGCGAGCATAGTCGACCTTTAGTTGATTGACTTCCTGACGCAGGGTGGATATTTCACTTAGGAGAGCCGCATTACTGGATTCAATCTTCCTCTCAATATTCGCATTCCCATCATCAATCATCTGCTTGATACGAACCAATAACTGATCAAAACTATTAACATCATCGTCGGTCTTGTCTAAATCCTCTCGCGATCGTTTTTTGTTTTGATTTTCGCTGCTGATGGATCCCAATGGCACAACGAGCGTTTGTTTATCCTTATTGTCTTTATTCATTTTTGTTAGAGCCGCACGAGTGAGAGTTCTGTTGGTGTTCATCCAAGTGAGAGGTAATGATGGTTAGGTACACAATGGTGGAATGATGTACTCAACACAGAACAATGCCAATACTGAACGCCAAGCCAGTAAAACTAAAACGTTTATTTCACACCACTAGCGGTAAGATGGAATATGCAACTATGATCCGTAGATAGATAATCGAGCGAGGAAACACTATGTCGATGACAATTGTAGCATGGGTGCACTTTACACGTTGAAAAATCGAATTGAATTGCGACCACGAACAACTCACTTGCTACCGTTGACCATCACTTTTGAATCATCCATTTTAATTTGATTGATTTCAAAGAATTAAAAGAAAAAAACTTATTGTGTGCTTTTCTTCCGCTTAGGCGATGGAGAATGCACAGAAGTTGACGGGCCCTCAGGGGTACACGCTGGTTTCAAAAAAAGTCTCTTCACACGACTGAGATCTTTTTGAGTTTTTACCAACTCGGGCTTACTATTATCATCTTTTTTTACTAGTATAACACCACCCCTTCCCGCCCAAATGTACTTCACGTTTAACGATTCTTGGGACTCTCTCAGCTCTTTGAGCAATTCCAGAGACAGCGGAGTCAATTCATCGCGCAAGGTCACATTCATAGCTCTTCCGTTAACAACAAACTTGTCATCAATCAAGGTCGATAATAATTTACCAAATTATTTCTTCTTGGCAAAAACAGCCTCTTTCGAATCTTTATTAGAAAACACAATTCTGATTGGAGCCAAGCCATTGTTCGGTTTACCACTGACGAAAATCCGCTCAGCAGATACTACTAATCCCGCATTTTCTCTGAACCCTACACAGAGCAGCAGTTTATTAATAACTTGAGGCATATTTTCACCTGAAACTGTAGGAATACCCCAAACGACAGCATTTTTACCCAAGACAGCTTTGTCCGATTTGTCGACATTAGCTTCCAACTTATTAACAGTAACCTCTAGTTGATTTTTTTATTTTTTCAAACGATCTATGTCGGCTTTGAGATTCTCGTTTTCTAATCTGAGATCTTTAAAGTCAGTAACTATTTCATCAAATTTATCGGAAAGGAAAGCCTGCGATTTTTCGATAGTGGTTGTAATCTGCTTAACTTCGGTTGTAACCGCTTGTATTTCCTTAGCTACTGTTTCAGAAATGGTTGCTTTCATTTCAGCAGCAAGAGAAGAAATCAATGCACGACTACTATTTTGCATTGTTACAATTCGTTGGTAGATTGCTGAACAATCTGGCGAACAAAAATAATCCGTTTCCCTCAAGCGACGTACCGCATATCCCACAATATTTTTGCATTTAAAATGAGCACTCGAGAAACAGTACATGCAAGTTAAAATTTTCGAACTATCGGCCTCCTTTTTATTACAAATCGAGCAGACAAATTCATCATCGTTATCCATTGTAATCGGTTCAGGGGAGCAAGTTGAAGCAGACTATTTAATGAGACAGAAATGTAAACAAATAAACAATATATTGGCAACACACACTAGAGCAAGTCTATGTAAACCACAAAAAAGTTTTTTTCAAATAACTTGTTAAATAAATTTCATCCAAATCAAAAATGGTTTTTTTTAATTTTTAAAATCGATTTTTTCAGTGTAGGAGTCAATGAAGAATTTTTTCAATATTTTTATTCAAAAATTTGACTAATTTTATGAAGTTCGAGTTTTTCCCTTCAAAACGGTATATCTCAGGATGCGCTCATATTATATGGAGATGATAAGTATTTCTTATGTAAAAATGTCTGAGGAACATTAGAACATTAGAATTTTTAAAATTAAAATATATGTATTGAGAGAACAATTAACTTTTAATGTTTAACTGAAAAATCGCATATCGCATTGCCAAAAATTAATATTTTTCTAAACTCCTTGAACAATTTTCGTCAAAAGCCATCTTGCGGTTTGATTCTGGCGTAAATAGAACCGGAGATATGATCAAAAGAAAATGAAGGGTTTTGGAAATTTGCCAAAACGGGGGGTGCTCCCATGATCCGGGGAGTGCTTCAATTGACACAAAAAATTGGGATGGTATATATATACAAATACAAATACAAATATATATATATATATATATATATATATATATATATATATATATATATATATATATATATATATATATATATATATATATATATATATATATATATATATATATATATATATATATATATATATATATATATATATATATATATATATATATATATATATATATATATATATATATATATATATATATATATATATATATATATATATATATATATATATATATATATATATATATATATATATATATATATATATATATATATATATATATATATATATATATATATATATATATATATATATATATATATATATATATATATATATATATATATATATATATATATATATATATATATATATATATATATATATATATATATATATATATATATATATATATATATATATATATATATATATATATATATATATATATATATATATATATATATATATATATATATATATATATATATATATATATATATATATATATATATATATATAGCAATTCCATGACAAAAAGGTATACGATCTCTCAGAATTCTGCAATAATTGGTAGAATCGTTCCTTACCGAAAAATATTTGATGCATATTTTTTTTATTTCGTCATTAGAGTGTCTCTTTCCACGTTAGACTGGTTTAAAAAATCGTGATTTTTCAAAAGTTGATTTTTTAAAAATTCATAGCTTTTGAACTACTGAACAGATTTTCAATGTTTATAGGTCAAATGAAAGGTATTTAAGTGCAGTTTCAAGAAAAAAAATATTAACCTTAAAAATATTGAGTATTGGTTGAACAAAGTACCCATTAAATGGATTTTCTTGATTTTTTTTGCCTTGAATACTCCATACTTTTATATTTTTATTTGAAAGATCATTCAATTCTACACAACATCTCTAAACATTTTTTTGAACCAGATCTAGAGGTTTCGGAAATATATTTTTTTGAAGATAAAAAAGATGGGTGGGTAATGTCAGAGACGTAACCGGAGTGAAGTAGAATACAATTTACACCGGTAAATTCTGCTCTGGAATAAGCAATTTCTTTGCGATTTTGTCGCCTTTTGCACATTCATAGTTTATTTGGAGTATTTTTGGAATTATCAAGTTGACAATTTGCAACATTCTTTGAAAATATTGTTGAACTTTTATGAATGAAGGCACGAAAACGAGCGTTTGACCGTCGTCCTACTACCAGCATCAGAGAAGTAGCAGATCAGCATTTTTCGCTACATGGCCTGTACCAAACAAACCGCTCGTAAGTCCACCGGAGGAAAGGCTCCCCGTAAGCAGTTGGCAACGAAGGCCGTGTAAAAGTGCCCCAGTCACAGTTGGCGTTAAGAAGCCTCATCGCTACCGAACAGAAACTGTCGCCCTGCGAAAAATTCACAGCTATCAGAAATCGAGCGGGCCTAAATTGTGACCCAAAATAAACCACAAACCAACAAGTTCTTTTCAGGACCAGCCAATTATATTCCAGTAAGATGTAAATGAAATTTTCCATTGCCTTACAACCTCCTTCCCCCTTTCCTTCCGGCCTGAATTACTATCAATCTTGATGATGCTGTGCGGCGGGGCACTAGTTTTTATTATAGTGGAAAATTTAGGTTTGCGCGTTTTTCCCAAAAGTTTTTTAACTGTGCTGTTTTCAAGGAAGTTGTAGTTGAATTCAAAATAAAATAGTTTATTGCTATTGTCAGAGATAGACCTTCCAACGAAAACTAGTCTGGCTCGCTTGGAATCGAATTGTACGGACCATCCACTGCTTTCACAAAATTTGTTATTTTCAGTAATTGTACATTCAGTAATTGTACACAACTAGTCACAACTATTTCCAATCAGCGCAAAAGTCGAAGGTTTTCATTCAGTACAACAGCAGATTTTCACTTTTAGAAAAACAGGCAACATTCTGGCCGAAAATTTTGAAACGGAGCACCTATATCGAAACGTTAGAAAACATTCGATTTTTGTAAATTGAATCATTACACTAACCTGTCTACAAATCACACAAATAACTTTTTTATTTTGTGCCATTCTACTTGAAAGCGACGATATTGTTCACAGGTGGCTCACTTACCATCCAACGCTCTTGGCACGCCACTTTCTGATGCTTGTAATAACAAAATTTCAATTCGATTCTTTGTCGATAAATTGATGGCCCTGAAAAGGGCCTTTTGTTTGGGCAGTGTTCGGAATTTACTTGGAGCTGGTGTATATAGTAACAGTTTTGGTGCCATCTGAGACGGCCTCTTGGCCAACTCTTCTGACAGCAGCAAACGGACGGCGGTTTGAATTTCGCGGGAGATGCTGCCAACGAACTGCTGCATGCTGATGCTGCAAACGAACTGAGCGTGAACAACAGCATGCTGAGTTTTTATACCTGACTACAGCACAATGTAAGCTCGTCCTTTTTTGTGTTCTCCTCAATATGTGTTCTTCGTAGCTCCACCCCTTCGTTGGTCGACCACATATTTTTGATAAAGAACAAAATTGAAATTGTGTTTCCAAAACGGAGGTTATCGAACACTCAGGGTAAAAAGAGTAATGTAATAAGGCACCTTGGTAATTGTTTGAGAATTGAAACCTTTTTTGAATGCGCCTAGTAAAAATGTTTTCCACTTTACTTCAGTTTGTTTTTGACCATATTTGCAATTTGCGTACTGAAATAAATCATAATTTAGGGTTTAACCCAAAATTGCTCTCCAGGGAGAAACAGTCCATGAAACAGAAAATGCAAACTTATTCTTTGAAACGATTTTGGTGGCCCTGAAAAGGGCCTTTTTATAATGATACAAGAGAGTTCTACCTTTTCAACTTCCAAATCCATACAAAGTGCGTCTCTGCCGCTTCAGAGTATAGACGACATTCATTGCGGTTTTGCGCTTGGCGTGTTCAGTGTAGGTCACGGCATCTCGGATGACATTTTCCTGCACACCATCAGCATTCGTAGATTAAATCGGAGATGCATTTTACACCACCACGACGAGCCTGACGCCGAATTTGGTGATTCCCTGGATTTTATCGCGAAGAACCTTGCGATGACGCTTGATACGGGAACGCAAACATGATACCGCTCATTGTACCGTCCGGACGAGCATGTTGCTCGTCCGGACGGTAAAATGAAATAAGGAAAACATTTTTAAAGCTCTATTCGTTTTATTATTCATAAGGTATTTTATTTCTTTATCTACAGTTTAACACACATTTCTTCCGTCGAAAATGAATACCGTTTGATAATAATACAGTTTTCATTTTGAGGGTTAAAACTATGGAATGACTGTGTTCCCGAAATTTGCTTTACACGTGTATAACGATTTTTTTTAACTTTTTTCCCATTTTATTGTATTCGGATTCTGAAAAAGCTGATAGTGTATTTTTGAATCTGGCTTAGAAATAGCCCATGAATAAAGTTCTTGGGCTGTTGTTACATGGCCTTGAAAACTCGCTTTGCCGTCATTTTATTTTTGTATTGACCTGATCCATCTGAGAATAAGTAAATCTGTTGTAAGCCTGGCAATTTACCTTCTATGAACGCTAAACAATGAGTCAAAAGTAAACGAACTGCGATATGATTATGTTTAGTGAAGTCAGCAATTGCAATAAACTAGTAAACTTCAAATCGTCCGATTCTTCGTCTTTAAAATAAATAGCACAAGGGTGAATAGTACATTGAGCGTTTACCCAATGAAAGCCAATGAACTGCATCCTGTACAACGAAAGAATAATTCTCCGAAAAATCACAGACAATGATGCATTCTGTAGCTTTCAAATTGCTTTTGATGTGTTTCAAGTAGTTTGCTTGTTGCTCAGCTATAAAGTTAGGCGGCAATATATTGAATAATTTTTCTAGAAAAGTATCAATAAATTCTTGTGTCAAGTTCACAAAGCATCTTTCTACTTGACGCCATTGTTTGAATTTTAGTGATTGAATATTACCGTTACTACGAATACTCATTAGTTCTGTCGCTAAAATTTGCGTTCCAGGGCAGTTTTTGCAACACTGCAGCCTACATTGTTCGCTCGAATTTTCACAAATTATTATTGGAAACAAATCATGATAGGAGTTAACACCATCTGGAAGTGATTTACTGCTTTGTAATGTTTTGAAAATAAGTTTAATGTTTTGATGATATATACATACGCATACGGTATGCGTACCACGTGTCCCTGCCAAAATGCAGTGTTTTGGACGATTACTAGCGAACATGGAAAATCCTATTTTAATATCAGGATAAGTATTTTTGAAGATAGAATACGCCTCCTGCAAGTTATACAAAACTAATCTTCTCTGTCTGTAAATTTTGCCTTCTTCGTTGTTAGATATTAAATAACCCCTTTTCCCTGTACAGACGCGGCTTACATCGTCACTATTATAAAAATTCGTAACACATGTTATCGTTTCTCTTCCTATTGCCGCAGAGCTTAAACTCTTTTCAGGCACCACCATTATTCCTTTCTCTCGCTGCTATGCTTTTGTTTTGTTGGTCGTATATTGAGAAACATTGAACTCCTCCATAATTCCAAATGTAGTCCAACTTTTGGGAAGTGTAGTTAAAGTCCGTATCGCTCTTGTTTCTTTATATTTCTCCTTAAGTTGTGTAAGAATTTCATTATCGTCCGACAAAGGTGCGTTGTAAGTGGTAACGATCTGTTCAGAACTGGGTGCTTCAAACGACTCTGAAAATACATATGATAGATTGATTATCAGAAAAAATGATACAAATGATTTCTTTTTTATTATTTACCTTGGTAGGAAAGTGGAACCAAATCGGAAGGTCCTGCAATGGCGGCCAATGTTTCGAAAGACTCTGAAAAAAGGTTTCAAAGAACAAGAGTTCGTGTTAGTAGTTTGAAGAAAAGAATTGAAATTTAAAAAAAACAATCATATCATATTTTCGACAATATACCTGGAATAGCGATTCTCGATGGTCCTGCAACGGCTTCTTCGGTCTCGGGATCATTTGGTTCATACAGTTTAATGTAGCAACGAAAACAAATGAAGGAGCTGCTTTTTACCTGTGTTTCGGGTTTGTTTCAATAGCTTTTGTCGCAAGCAAGTTGAAGAAATAGGTAAATTTTGCTTTTGCTGGTACTACATCACTAGCTCGTAGGTTCGAATATAGGCTAACCAACCTAATTTGGACCCCTACATATTTTAGACCCTGTTAATGTATTTGCCTCCTACACTGCCAAGTTTATCTGCATTTGTTTGGTTTGATGCAGCAATTACATTCCTTGGGTTGTCTATTAAGTTTCAATATCATTAGTTCATCTCTAATTGTTTTAAATTAAACAGAATCCACAGTTTTTAAAAATATCACAGTTTATTGTAGCAACGAAACACAACAATGAAGGAGCTGCTCTTATCTATTTTCATCTTTTTTGTCATTGCTTAATCGTACAATTTATTGGTGAGTTTTCTGATACGCGTACTCAGCATCCAAATACCACAAACTGAACACTCATTTTAAGAGATTCATCAATTGAACTGATGTTGTAGGAAACTCTGTTTTCTAACTGAACTTTCAAAACATTTGTTTGATGTAATATATTCGAACCTACGAGCTAGTGATGTAGTAACAGCAAAAGCAAAATTTACCTATTTCTTCAACTTGCTTGCGACAAAAGCTATTGAAACAAACCCGAAATACAGGTAAAAAAAACCCGTTTTAATCCACCTAGCGGTGCAATTGTGCCTTTCTCATTTCTCTAAACTATGGCACGGAGGCTTTTTATGTTCAACATAATTGTGGAAATGTCCATTACGTTCTTAGTACACTTTGCACTTATACACAATGGCATGCCAGCCACGAACTTGATGAGCTACGTGTCGACGGTGAAACACTTGAAACAAAAAAATATCATACTCCATTAGCCTAATCATCATTAGATCAATGTTATCTGCTTGCTAACTCATTTTGTCATGCGGGGCTGGGTATGTGAAGAGGGCGAAAGTCCCATGAACGAACGACTCCCCAGCTTAAATTGGTATGCTTTGTGATACAGTGGTGGTTTAAAGATGATGGGGTTGAAAGGGAGGGGTATGAGGGCTGGATGGGGTGGTGGTCTGAGGGGTGATTTAAGGAGATTTTTAAAGGAGGGGCGCGAACAGTAGCGGGGGGGGGGTGTAACCCCTCTCCGTAAACCATCAACTACGCCCCTGTTAAAATCCAGAAACCCTAAACGAGTCGAAAAAAAAATTTGGCCGGGATTAGGTTGACGTTTTTCAGAGTGATTACATAACCTTTCTATATGAGAAAGGCAAAAAATGTGCCAAAATCCAAAAAAGTGAATCGTAGTCAAATTTTTTTTCGAGTTTGCATCAAATCTCGACGTTTCATGCACCTTGAACACATTTAGCATCAAAAATAAAAATTCTATTTTTAATTTTTCCTATAGTTTATATGAGAAATTTCTGTGTGGCCGCACTCTGAAACCCGTAATTCCGGAACCAGAATTCCGATCGATCCAAAATTCAATAGCAGCCGATGGGAAGGTTGCACCTTTCATTTGAGACTAAGTTTGGGCAAATCGGTCCAGCCATCTCTGAGAAAAATGAGTGACATTATTTGACACATACGCACATACATACACACACACATACACACACACATACACACACACATACACACACACATACACACACACATACACACACACATGCATACATACACACACATACAGACTTTTTCCGATCTCGACGAACTGAGTCGAATGGGATATGACACTCGGCCCTCCGGGCCGGGATTAGGTTGCCGTTTTTCAGAGTGATTGCATAACCTTTCTATATGAGAAAGGCAAAAGATGGGTGGGTAATGTTTAGGACATAACCGGAGTGTCATGACTACTCGTTTGACTTGTAATTCAAATCGAATGATACTCAATGAAATATGTGGGAATGTTTCATGTTATTCTTTACAATAATAATGGTGGTTCTGAAAAGAACATTTGTTGTTGGCGTCTGCGTTGATAGGGGATGCGCTGGATTCTAAGCTCATTGAGATACGCATTCATGAAATGAACAAATTTCATATTTTCTTGCTTTGAAAAATCTCTCGAAACAGCCATCGGAATCTTTTTCCTAGCGTACAGAAATGAATCACGTTTAGCGAAAAACTAGGGGCGGGTAATGTCCGGGAAATAACCGCGATGATCATATTCTTAAAATTCTGCTTGCATCTCTTTCAAATGGCTAAATTTTACGAAATTAAGTTCGATCCACCGGGCTCAGCGAAATTTTCCTGGGGATCCCGTTCGTTAATCTATTCAGTAAAACAATTTTATTACCGAGTTCTTCGCATTGAAGACAGGTCAATAATTTCATATGATTCCAACAAGCAGACAATGTACTTATATGACAGATGGGAGTGTTTTGAAGTGGTTTTAGTGAAGGTAACAACATAAAATCGTGTATTGGACATTTTACAATGATTAATCCCGCAAAACCACGGGGTTGGCAGCAGAGGGTTAAGTTGTTATGAAGAGATGACAGTTATTATATGACAACTAAAAATATAAAATTGTTCTATAAATTGCAAAGTTATTGCCGTGTTAACCTGAAAATTTGGCATTTCATTTATATAGGAACAATCATTGAAATTATGTCAATTTATGCTTTGCAAGATTTGAAATAACTTCGAAATATGGTCACGACTGCCCTGTTATGTCATATACATTACCAACCCATCTTTTTACATTTTGCATTCGTCCTAATAAGGACGTTTTTATTTATTTTTATTTATTTATTTATTTCGTCAATCGATGTAGACTACAGATTTCCTTAATTACTAATGTGTATATATCGTGAATTTAGTATAAATGAAGCAATTTCGGCTTTCACAGAATCATCCTCTTACGCGTTAGAATTTCTTTTGTGTATAAAATATTGTTTTAGTTTCAGTTTAAACATTGTAAAATCAATTGAGTCGCAATAGTAATTATAAATAGACATCATTCGATTTATGGGGCTATATTTTGCATAGTTTGTGCGAAAAGGAATTATTGAAAATATACTTCGATTTCGTAGCTGTCGTGAAGGAGCATAAAAGTTCAATTCGGATAAAATTTCAGCTGAATCGAAACGATACGAAACGATATTATTAATGAATGAGAGCATTGCAAATTCGCGACGCTCCTTTAATGTTTGAATATTGATAAGCAAGCAGCGTGCTTCATAAGATGGCAGAGGGAATGCTGTCCATTCTAATTTACGAAGGGCAAATAATAAAAACTGTTTTTGTACCGATTCTATTCGTTCTTCATGTCTGCTTGAAAAAGGGCACCAAATAATACTGCAATATTCCAATATCTACCTAACATATGCAATATATAATGTTTTTATTGTATAAGGATCTTCAAAATGATAGCTAAAGCGTTTTATAAAACTGAGCGTGTTGTTAGCTTTGTGTATAATTGTGTTATAATGATCAATAAAATTTAACTTTGAATCTTATATAACACCTAAATCCCTAATTCTTTCACATTTTACTACAGTCTGATTTCCTAAGGTAATCTCAACATTCGGTGTTTGTCGTTTTCGACTAAAGGTTATTGAATTACACTTTTTCACGTTCAGTTGTAAGAGGCTTTTTTGACACCACATGTGGAAAATTTGTATTTCGTTTTGAAATGTATTAATATCCTCGGCGTTTCTTATCTCCAAATAAAGTTTCATATCGTCTGCATAAATTAGTATTTTCAGTTTTTTGAGAATGAAGGAGATATGGTTCACGTATAAAATAAACAATAGAGGGCCTAAATGAGAGCCTTGTGGAACTCCTGAGGTGACTTTAATTGGTTTAGATTGCTTTCCTTTAAATTTAATTATTTGCTGACGTTCGGAGAGATATGATTCTAACCATGTAAGTAGCCCAGGCTCAATGCCGATCTTTGTCAATTTATAAAGTAACATTGGGATGTCAATGCGATCAAATGCTTTACTAAAGTCTGTATAAAGTGTCTCCACGTACTTTCCATTATCCATTGTAATCAGTGTATAATTAATAAATTCTAGTAAGTTTGTTGAGGTCGAACGACCTTTGAAGAAGCCATGCTGGAGGTGGGTATCCCACGATAATTACGTACGTCAGATTTTTTGCCAGATTTATATATATAGGCACTAAAAAAGATTTTTTCCATATTTTAGGGAACTGTCCAGATTGCAAAGACATATTAAACAGCCAGAACAATGGGGCAGTTAACTCGGTTGCTAGATTTTTCATAAATAATGGTGGAATTCCATCAGGGCCAGAACCTTTCGATACATCTAAATGTTTTAGAGAATTGAAAATGCCTTCCACTATGATATGATTGACACTAATATCCAGAGGAAAATCGGGAAGAAAAGCGAAGTAATCGCGATCACGGTCTTGTTCAGAAAAAGTCGTATATATTTCTTGGAAGACTGTTGCAAATAGGTTGCAGATTTCTTCCGAGCTATCACGTACGTTGTCATCCAAGTGCATTGTTGATGAGAAATTGTCTGATTTTAATTTAGTTTTGACGTAGTTGAAAAAATTCTTTGGACAAGATTTGATCTGCTGTTCCGTTTTTGAGTTATAGTTATCTATGGCCATATTTAGTTTATCGCAAATGTCGAAATATTTTTCCAAGTGCTCATTATGTTAGATTTTCTTATATAGCTAATGGGCTTTTTGCTTCCTATTTTTCAAACTCTTAATTTGTCTATTATACCAAACGGGATGCTTCGAGTTGGCGTGTCGTCTTTTTGCCTTTCTCATATAAAGAAAGGCTATGCAATCACTGTAAAAATCCACTTTTTAACCGAGGCCCGGAGGGCCGAGTGTCATACACCATTCGATTCAGTTCGTCGAGATCGGCAAATGTCTCTGTGTGTATGTATGTGTGTGTGTATGTGTGTGTATGTGTGTGTGTGTCATTTAAACTCACACAATTTTCTCAGAGATGGCTGAACCGATTTTCGCAAACTTAGTTTCATCTGAAAGGTATAATACTCCCATAAGCTGCTATTGAATTTTTAGTTGATCCGACTTCCGGTTCCGGAGTTACGGGTTGAAGAGTGCGGTCACACAGCAAATTTCCTTATAAACTGGTACCACCATGATGTTCAAATGATGCAAAACATATAAAAATTGATGTAAAATTACTCTAGTTTGCGGGTCTGGATCACTAATGATCAATCAAAGCAGCTTTGACCACATTGGCCACCTATGACGGTTCATAACGCCCCCGGGGTACCCGCCATGTTCCTAAGCTAATATAACACCCATTCCACAACGAATTCTTTACCGATTTTTACAAACTTGATTTCAAATGAAAGATACAGTAATGCCATTGACTGCTGCTGAATTTCATTCGGTTCTGACTCTTGCTTCCGGAGTTACAGGGGTGTTAGTAAGGATACACTGGAATTTCCCATATAAATCGGTACAATCGTAATACCTCAGAGGCTAGAAACTATTGAAATGGTCACCAAATTACTTCTAATCGCAGATCTAGATCACTGATTGCCAATCAAACATTCTTTGAATATATTGTCCACTATCGACGATTACGGGAGTCCGGAATTCCGGACATATTCCACAATTAAAGTCACATCGGTTCATCGGTCATGACTGAACCGACTTTCTCAAACCAAGTCTCAAATGGAAGGCAAAATATACAGTTGAGTATTGCGTCGCCGCCCTTCCCCCCCCCCCCGCCTTGCCCTTACACCTCCCTCCTTCATCACCCCTCCTCTTGGACTACTGGAGCTGATTAAGCTAATTAAATATTATTCTTTTGCCTTATTCATATAGAAAGGTTATGCAATTGCTCCAAAAACCGACTTTCTAACCGAGGCCCGGAGGGCCGAGTCTCATAACATTCGACTCAGTTCGCCGAGATCGCAAAATATCTGTGTGTATGTGTGTATGTGTGTGTATGTGCGGATTTGTTAACAAAATGTACACATCGGTTTCTCGGAGATGGCTGAACCGATTTTTACAAACTAAGATTCAAATGAAAGGTATAATATTCCCATAGGTTGATATTAAATTTCATTTTCAACCGACATCTTGTTCCGGATTACGAGTTGAAGAGTATGGTTACAAAACAAAATTTGTTGATTTGTCCACATCGGTTTCTCGGAATTTTCTGAACCGATTTTGACAAACTTGATTTTAAATGAAAGGTCCATCAGCTGCTGTTGAATTTTGTGTGGATCCGAGTTCTGGTTTCTGAATTACAGGGTGATACATACGATCACGCAGCAAATCCCGATTTTAACGAATTCTGCGATGAATGTAAAATTTTTTTCCAAAATGTAAACACAACTGTTGAATTTGTAGATCTAGGTCACCAACAGTCATTCAAGGTCTCTTTGGCCACACTGGCCACCATCGACGTATCCGGAAGCATCCAAATTCAGAATAACGGTTATATTGGTTTCTCGAAAATGGCTAGACCGATTTGATCAACTTAGTCTCAAATGAAAGGTGTTGTGTCCCCGGAAACTGATATTAAATTCCATCTCCATCCGACTTCCGGCTCCGGAGTTACGGGTTGTGGAGTGCGATCACATAGAAAACTCCGATTAAAACCGATATTTCAGTTCAATATTACCGTGGCTGTTTTTTCTTTTACAAAATTTTGGAACTCGAATAATGATTTATTTTCCTGTATATAGTTGTCATGTGATGTACAATAATAAAATGTAATATATGCATTTAAAAGCTTTTAATGAATATGTACAACGCACACATTCTCGTGATTCATGATTGAGAAAGGCACAATTGCACCGCTAGGTGGATTAAAATAGGTTTTTTTTTTCTTAATAGGCACCTCTTCATGAATTATCTTGAAAATAATTTTGTAAAATACGTCCACAGCGGTTACAATATTTCCTTCATTTCTAAGGGTATTTTGCCAGTCGACACTACTTAGCTTCCGCCTGATATTGTCATAATTGGCTTTATGGTATTCAAAGACTTCCTCAAAGTCACAATCGCTGGTTTTTTTTAATTTCATGGATGAATAAGGAGAATTCAATAGCAGTATGAAATGCTTCATTTTTCCACAAAGGAGTTAGAGATTCAGATACACAGAAGTCTTCCTGAATGTTTGTAAATAAAAGATCGAAATAGCAATTCTGTCGATTTTTACGTGATTTATTTGATTTAGTCCTATAGTAGCAGTTTTGTCGAAAATATACTGCAATGTTTCGTTTTCTCCCACGACTGGGATTAAAATATGTTCGTTTTCAGAGTCCGGAATAAAATCTGCGTTGCGTTGGTTAAAGTCTCCGTAAATGTGAACTTTAACTGGGAGTTCAGATAAAATTTGTTCAGCAATTTGGAAAAAAGCTTCGTACGATGTTATATTAGCATGCTCTGGTGGGAAATATACAGAGGCAAAAACATGCATTTCGCCGGCAATGTTTGATTTAACCCACACATGTTCAAATTCCTTAAACTTCACTGTGAATAGAATTTCTGAATTAAATTGAGCCGAAACACCCACAAGAACTCCCCCGCCAGACTTCTTTTGAGATTCGTGAAGATTTCGGTCGTCTCTGAATACGTTAAAACCACTGCCGAAAATTTCTTCACTTTTTACGCTATCATCCCAGCTAGTTCCAGTTCCTAATATAACCAAAAATGACGAACCTAATATACGTTTATAAATTTCTGCCATTTTGGCTGGACTTTTCATCCTATTAAAATTTTGACAATACAATAATAATTCTGTCGCTGTCTTTTTTGTATTTGAAAGTCTACCATCATTATCTAATTCTTGGAAAACACTGTGCTCAACAGCACCCTCGTCTTTTTCTTCTTCTAAGGAAAGTGTCGAAACTACCGAAAACACGAATGTTGAAAGCGGCATACCTCACACGGTGCTGATGATGGCGAACATTCCGTATTCACTGCATTTAATTGTTGCGATGATCTTGATGTAGCACGTGCTGGGTATGGATTCAAAATCTCACCTCGTGTAAATTGAATCGATGGAATATAATTTGTAGATAGGCCGGAAAAACGATCCTTGGCTTCTGCAAGAAGCACTCTATCCGGTGGTAGAAGGTTCGTGTTGCAGCTATGATTGAGATGACGGTTTTGGTTACGACTGGAGCTACTGGCACGATTAAAGAAGTTGCGATTGGAAAAATTGACCGGCGGGCCATAATAACGGTCGTTTATTGTTGCAGGGGGTCTCCGATCATGTGGAAAAATATTGTTGTTGATTTTAATATTAGTATTCCGGTTTCTAAATATTTGTTTCTTTTTACGCCTTCTAGACTTATCCGCCTGTTTTTGTTGATTCAATCGATTTATTTCTCGCGCATCGTACTCACTCCAGTCAGCTTTCCATACTTTTTTCGTGCCCAAGCCGTCATCCTGAGTTAATAGCGTTATTTAGTTCAACTTCCAAACTGGGGCGTGAGTCATTCGGCGATAGCAATTGCGGGGTCTTATTATTCGCATATACATATGCTGACATCGATTTAACCTCGTTGAGAATTTCTGGCAGCAACGTTGATTCATGTGACGACTATAGTTGCCTGGTGCTTTTGTTTTCATTGAGGAAAACTGAAAACCGACTTCAACTCGTCGAGAATCTCGTACCCTAGGGTGGAATTTGGGTTCATAGGATTGCTGTTGGCTGTGTCTAAAGACAGCTGACTAAGCTGACTTATTTCCGCGTTCATGTCACGCAAATCAGCGGATAATTCCGAAGTAACTGTTTTTAAAGATTCGTATACACTATCTGATGTTTACTTAATTGCTGTGTCAAGCAGAGAGGTAACGTGGTTTTTTATTGCAATAACACTGCCGGCTAGACTACTATTTTTGTTGATTGCAATCAATTCTTGTTTAATAGTGGTGAGAAGTATTTCTAGGCCTTCGAGTGCCTCATGTACTAGGTCCGGCTTGTTTTGCTGAAATGTTAGTTGATGAATCACTTCTGTATTCTCCCGTAATTGTTTTTCCAGAAGTTTTTGCTGCTCGGCGAGTCCGTGGAAATCAATTTTCCCATGTAATAGTTCCTGACACGAGTCGCAGCGCATGTACGAGTTGACATCAACCAATCTCCTGTCCTTTCTCCTTAGTGATCCCCGCTGCACGGTAACGCCAATGCAAGCTGCATGATACTTCCTTGGACATCCAACACACGTCCACAGAATCGAATCCGCAGAGGCGTCCAGGGCACAAATTTCGCAGTTCATTTTATTATCGTTCGCACTTTTTTTTAAAATTCGGTCACTTGAACAAAAACTTTAGCACGCGGCGCTCGGTCAAATTAAAACAAAACAAACTTTAGCACGGTGCGCTTGGTCAAATTAAAATTAAATAAACTTTAGAGCGCGATACCGGGAGCGATTGCAAAACACGTCCACACTTATTGACGACTAAAAGACATCTAGGATAGGATTTTGTAGATAACTATGGTGATATAAGACGAGAATATTTTGAAACGATTCAAACCTTGCCGACGATTTGTTTCTACTGTGTACATACATATGAACATTCCCCTTTCGCAGCTCACACCGAATGAGTACGCTTTGCATCAAGGCGTTCCTATTTATTAACTTTTCGGTGCAGATGGACGGCCATCCTTTTGTGCGATAAATGAAAATATTTTCATCATTCGTTTTGGTGTAGCTGTCGCTTAGTGGCAGAGTCTCAACATTCACTGATTTTCATGGAAGGATTTGCAAAAACCTTCGGGTTTGTAGATTAATTTGAAGAATATTTTCTTATATAATCATTTTTAATTATGCAAATTAATAAAAGGAACTTCCTAATAAAATTCTTTTTTTATTTATTATATATTCATCCTATGGACGTTTTGCATACAATTATGACATAAATCCATCTACAATTAAGAGCGTTAACGGAAAATAAGCACCACTAATTCTTTACAAGTATTTTGTTAGTCCTGAAAGGACTGTTGGCAACATTAGAGACGCGTGAATTTACTTATCTTCTTCGGGCAGCTTTCTTGGCAGGTTTGGCTGCCTTCTTTGGCTTTGGGGTCTTTGGCTTGTTCGCTGCAGCCTTTGATGTTTTGGTGGCATTTTTAGTTGCAGTTGCTACCGCCTTTTCAGTGACTGCGTTTCTTAGCCTTTGACTTTTTGGCCTTCTCACCGCCACCACCTCCACCAGTGTTTTTCTTCTTCTCTCCGGTGGTAGCCGATTTGATTGGTTGTCCGATGCAGCTTCTCACGACCTAACATCTAGCACGCACGTCCGTTATGCACTGCGTCTTACACACGTCTGGCTTTGAGAAATGCTGCGGCACCCCTATTTATAGGTTTTATCATTAATGTTGATTCTCATTTAAAGTAGTTTTTGAACTATTCAAACAAATTTTATATAGCAAACAACGTATCGGTGACAAGCGTTGAACGTTTTCCTTCCGATTTATGAAACAAGATTAGCAATCCGTTTAGTAGAGTAGTATTAGTAGCAGTTATTAAGGTTCTAAATGTACGTAACGCTTTCGCTAATTTGCACTACTATCGCTTTCTCGCTCGTTCTCGTGCGATCATGAGCCTTTCCTTTCCGTCCGGCTTCTAATGGCATAATCAAAACTAATATGCCGGCTTTCCTCCACCAACTGTTCTCGTCAAGCAACCCAATACGAATAATCATAGGAACAAACATGTAGTGGACCTATATTTAAAACTTTTCATTATTTTATTGTTCGGTTGGGGCACCATATTGACGGCTCTGTGTGGGATGGGCTAAAAATTTTTACTTTTCCGAGTCGTTTTCGAAAGATTTTTCAAAACACTATTTTTCAGTTGATAATTAATGTCCTGCATATTCCAAAATTTAATACAAGATTGGTACAAATATTTTCGACAAAATGTCAAAGAAATTGATTAAATCCATTCAGTACACCAAAAGATATAAGCGTTTAAAATCTTACATCATTTTTCTTCCGAAATTTTAAAAAGGGCCCCTATATTGAAAGGTAAGTCGTTAGTCACGACAAAAGCAACTCCTTCATTTGTTTTCGTTGCTACAATAAACTGTATGAACCAAATGATCCCGAGACCGAAGAAGCCGTTGCAGGACCATCGAGAATCGCTGATCCAGGTATATTGTCGAAAATATGATATGATTGTTTTTTTTAAATTTCAATTCTTTTCTTCAAACTACCAACACGAACTCTTGTTCTTTGAAACCTTTTTTCAAAGTCTTTCGATACATTGACCGCCATTGCAGGACCTTCCAATTTGGTTCCACTTTCCTACCAATGTAAATAATAAAAAAGAAATCATTTGTATCATTTTTTCTGATAATCAATCTATCATAAGTATTCTTAGAGTCGTTAGAAGCACCCAGTTCTGAATCGATCGTTACCATTTACAACGCACCTTTGTCGGACGATAATAATGACAAGACGATAATTCTTACACAACTTAAGGAGAAATATAAAGAAACAAGAGTGATACGGATTTTAACTACACTTCCCAAAAGTTGGACTACATTTGCAATTATGGAGGAGTTCAATGTTTCTCAATATACGGCCAACAAAGCAAAAGCATAGCAGCAAGAGAAAGGAATAATGGTGGTGCTTGAAAAGAGTTTAAGCTCTGCGGCAATAGGAAGAGAAACGATAACATGTGTTACGAATTTTTATAATAGTGACGATGTAAGCCGGGTCTGTGCAGGGAAAAGGGATTATTTAATATCTAACAACGAAGAAGGCAAAATTTACAGATAGGGAAGATTAGTTTTGTGTAACTTGCAGGTGGCGTATCCTATCTTCAAAAATACTTATCCTGATATTAAAATAAGATTTTCCATGTTCGCTAGTAATCATTATTTTTACCATTTTTTTGTTAACCATTTTTGTTAACGACCTATTGAGTCAATTTGTCAACAGTTTTTGCGGCATTTAATTAGCAAGGGACTGGAAGGTGAAGTATATTTTTCAATATTTAGAGCCATAGTACTCAAGGGAGAGCAAGGTGTTAAAGGGAGAAAGTTTTAGAAAAGCGTGGAAGGAGCATATATGCAAGCTTAGAGCTCACCGGCGACTTAACCCTTTCTCTGCTACCGTAGGAGTCAGGGTCTTTTGGCATTAGAAATGCGAATCATCTACGGCATGTCCGGACAAGCGTAAAGTAACTTGTTATTTCATGCTGTCGGAACCGACAAAAAGTTAAGTCACGGTAAACTTCCACACTAAGCATTTGCGACGTTGAAACTCATTGAATGAGCCAGTTTTGTTTGTTCCCTCACCAATTGCCTGCCTGAGTGATTTTATTTTATCGACTATTGTGACTGTCTCAGCGTCTGTGATATATGGTCACATGTGTTGCTGATTTGCACGGTGTCGGCAGCTTTCACCCAAAGCTGCGACGATGGATCCCCATCACGGTAAGTTCTATTTTTACCATTTTTTTGTTAACCATTTTTGTTAACGACCTATTGAGTCAATTTGTCAACAGTTTTTACGGCATTTAATCAGCAAGGGACTGGAAGGTGAAGTATATTTTTCAATATTTAGAGCCATAGTACTCAAGGGAGAGCAAAATGTTGAAGGGAGAAAGTTTTAGAAAAGCGTGGAAGGATCATATATGCAAGCTTAGAGCTCACCGGCGACTTAACCCTTTGTCTGCTACCGTAGGAGTCAGGGTCTTTTGGCATTAGAAATGCGAATCACCTGAGTCTACGGCATGTCCTGACAAGCGTAAAGTAACTTGTTACTTCATGCTGTCGGAACCGACAAAAAGTTAAGTCACGGTAAACTTCCACACTAAGCATTTGCGACGTTGAAACTCATTGAATGAGCCAGTTTTGTTTGTTCTCTCACCAATTGCCTGCCTTAGTGATTTTATTTTGTCGACTATTGTGACTGTCTCAGCGTCTGTGATATATGGTCACATGTGTTGCTGATTTGCACGGTGTCGGCAGCTTTTACCCAAAGCTGCGACGATGGATCCCCATCACGGTAAGTTCGATTTTTACCATTTTTTTGTTAACCATTTTTGTTAACGACCTATTGAGTCAATTTGTCAACAGTTTTTACGGCATTTAATTAGCAAGGGACTGGGAGGTGAAGTATATTTTTCAATATTTAGAGCCGTAGTATGCGGCGTAAATAAAGAAAATCACAATGGATTTTAAAAACAAGAGCACTATACTTTTCTTACAGGATCTGTATAGACTACCCTACTGTGCGATTCTTTCGCGCCTGATTATTTAAAACTTAAAATTGATCTCGGTTGTTGGCAGCCAGAGGTACGCACAGTACATGGGGCCCAGCCTTTATCGAGCTAATTGCAAAAAGGGAAAAAAAGCTTCGATTCTAAATCTTCTGAAGTTTATATAGTAAATTTCTTGATCACTTCAGCAAAAAATTACAATTATTGACTATCTATCCCTGTTCAGCATGCGATTGACATTATATTTGTATTAGTGTCGCATGGCTTTCTATCTTTCTCCTTCGTATGTAATTTTTATGTTAATGTATTCCTATTCTCCTCTATCCTAAAGTAACTCTTGCTGTCTTCTATGAATTTCCGAAGGTTCCCCAAACGTGAGTACTTCCTAATTGGTTTAGTGTTAGTGAGCCTTCGGCTCTCGCTAGAACCTCGTGTTCTCCTGTTCTAACTAAAGCTATTCGTGAGTAGTTGAACGCTCTATTTCCCGAACATAATTATGCATTTGTATCGATGCGCTCACAATCATGAAAACGCCACGCCTATGTAAATAATTACTTTAATTAATACTGGCACAACCAAATTCTATACAATCATAAAAACACCTGCAGCCGGTGTCATTGGAAATCAATTATTTACCGCGGATACCTATAAACAATCATTAATTCTTCGAGCAACACAATGACTCACGTTTGTTATGCTATGTGCACTGCGACTTAAGCCGCTGCGTTTGCAAATTCGCTAGTGGCGAGTTCTTTCAGGTCAACCTTAGAATTGTTGGTTGCGCAATTTTAGGTGTTTACCATTGTGGGGCTGTTCATCTCCCCTTTGTTAATGAGTTGATAATTATCTTGAAGAGATCATTATCAATGTTACGTGTTGGTTTTATATTAATTTCTTTACTGTTCTCCTAACTATGTTATCATGCTGCCCTCCCAGAAGCCGTTGTAGTTGCTGTTGCTTGAAGTCTGCCTTGGGATGTCGTCTTCTGGGTTGTTCTTTCATTTAGTACTGCCTGTACATATGTTCCGTGTATCTTGGGACTTATCAATTGGTCAACTTTGGATATCGGGTGTGGGTGTTTCGGCTGCCATCTCGTGAGTCCGGGGTTGGTTTTTCGTTCGTTTGCCTCAGCTTCCTTCATCTATGCTGCACCTGGGGCTTGGTTTGCGTCCTCTTCGAGTGGATTATGTGATTTCGTTACTTCGTTTCCTTCCTCTCCTTCTTCTCCGTTTGTTTTTGTTGTTCTTGTGGTTGCCGAGGATAGGATATTTGACTTATCCTGCCTCGTGAATTGTAAAATGTTGCAGACGAAATGCGATGTGTAACTTATCTCAGTCGTCTTTGCAATGCGTAATCTGTAGCTGACTTGCTAGTGTTACGACCTTTCCTATTGGATTCTTCCTACTGACGTTTAATCTGCCTTGCTGATTTCCTGATGGCTACTTTATTACTGCCATCTAGTTTGTAAAAATGCTTCCCGCATGATGTGGTGTTGATGCATTTCTTTAGTTCATTGTTTATATATTTTGTTGGAGTTTAGCTCCAGCCAGAGTTTGACGGTTCTGACTGCGCTTTACTGAACACTGCATAACGACTGGCAGTATGTCCAGCTTGAGTCGATTTTTTTTCAGTGGTTGCGACTCCGATTCTTTGCTATGGTTTTTCTTTTACTTGCTTCATATTGCAGCTTGTCTTGCGACCATTCTCTATCTTCGATTTATTTGCTGGCTCCGGTCTTGCCCTTTCGTTTGTTGGTCCAGTTCTCATCCTTCACTGTTGCTCCGCCCTTGCCGTCACAACCCAACACCTTCAACCCTCTGTCTTCCGCCTGATTCGTCCTATGTCATCATAAATTTTCACCCATTTTTAAATGCCGTGAAAACTGTTGACAAATTGACTCAATAGGTCGTTAACAAAAATGGTTAACAAAAAAAATGGTAAAAATAGAACTTACCGTGATGGGGATCCATCGTCGCAGCTTTGGGTAAAAGCTGCCGACACCGTGCAAATCAGCAACACATGTGACCATATATCACAGACGCTGAGACAGTCAAAATAGTCGATAAAATAAAATCACTCAGGCAGGCAATTGGTGAGGGAACAAACAAAACTGGCTCATTCAATGAGTTTCAACGTCGCAAATGCTTAGTGTGGAAGTTTACCGTGACTTAACTTTTTGTCGGTTCCGACAGCATGAAGTAACAAGTTACTTTACGCTTGTCCGGACATGCCGTAGACTCAGGTGATTCGCATTTCTAATGCCAAAAGACCCTGACTCCTACGGTAGCAGACAAAGGGTTAAGTCGCCGGTGAGCTCTAAGCTTGCATATATGATCCTTCCAAGCTTTTCTAAAACTTTCTCCCTTCAACACCTTGCTCTCCCTTGAGTACTATGGCTCTAAATATTGAAAAATATACTTCACCTTCCAGTCCCTTGCTAATTAAATGCCGTAAAAACTGTTGACAAATTGACTCAATAGGTCGTTAACAAAAATGGTTAACAAAAAAAAAAATGGTAAAAATAGAACTTACCGTGATGGGGATCCATCGTCGCAGCTTTGGGTGAAAGCTGCCGACATCGTGCAAATCAGCAACACATGTGACCATATATCACAGACGCTGAGACAGTCACAATAGTCGATAAAATAAAATCACTCAGGCAGGCAATTGGTGAGGGAACAAACAAAACTGGCTCATTCAATGAGTTTCAACGTCGCAAATGCTTAGTGTGGAAGTTTACCGTGACTTAACTTTTTGTCGGTTCCGACAGCATGAAGTAACAAGTTACTTTACGCTTGTCCGGACATGCCGTAGACTCAGGTGATTCGCATTTCTAATGCCAAAAGACCCTGACTCCTACGGTAGCAGACAAAGGGTTAAGTCGCCGGTGAGCTCTAAGCTTGCATATATACTCCTTCCATGCTTTTCTAAAACTTTCTCCCTTCAACACCTTGCTCTCCCATGAGTACTATGGCTCTAAATATTGAAAAATATACTTCACCTTCCAGTCCCTTGCTAATTAAATGTCGCTAGTAATCGTCAAAAACATATTTTGGCAGAGACACGTGGCACGCATACCGTATGCGTATGTATATATCATCAAAACATTAAACTTATTTTCAAAACATTACAAAGCAGTAAATCACTTCCAGATGGTGTTAACTCCTATCATGATTTGTTTCCAATAATAATTTGTGAAAATTCGAGCGAACAATGTAGGCTGCAGTGTTGCGAAAACTGCCCTGGAACGAAAATTTTAGCGACAAAACTAATGAGTATTCGTAGTAACGGTAATATTCAATCATTAAAATTCAAAAAATCGTGTCAAGCAGAAAGATGCATTGTGGACTTAGTTTATTTATTTATTTATTTATTTATTTATTCTTATTTTTCATCTGACCTATGTTGGTCTACATGAAATGTAGTTGAATGGGAAAAGCCCATTTCAGGATATACTTCAGAAGCAATCCTCAAATGGGCGTAAAAACCCATTATCTTTTCATATATTCACACCTGATTACAATGGATTCACACTACAATAAAATATAATAACATAGTACACAGCATTACATAAATAAAAAATACAAATATTACAAAAAATGAATCTTAAAATCTACGTCAACCTTCTTAATCTATTTTTGAAAACATCACAAGATACAGAAAAGTCAAAATGGCCATAAACACTATTAAAAACATTACACATCGCCCTAATGGGTTCGTTTTGACCGTACTCGGTGCGTCGAAACTCGAGTCTTAAAAAGTTATGCGATCTGAGACTTCTCGGGGGCACATTGACATTTATTTGTGAGAGAATATCTGGAGCATCTATTTGGCCAGTTAATATCTTCCCAACAAATACTGCTCTAAATGTGTTCCGCCTTTTGGCTAGGGTTTCCATATCGAGCAGACGACAGCGATCGATGTACGGTGGTAGATCTGTTGGGTTACGCCACGGCAGAGTTCTAAGAGCAAAACGGAGGAATCTTGCCTGCACTGCTTCTATTCGGTTGATCCAAATGCTTGTGTAAGGACACCAAATAGGTGCTGAAGCTTCCAAGACAGAAAAGTGAAAAATAGAGTGCCCGCAAACAACATGGATCAGTGAACTCTTTGGCGATTCTTATAATGAAACCGAGATTTCTATTTGCCTGTGCTGTAACATGAGAGTAATGATTTCTGAATGTCAGTTGTGAGTCCAGAAGTACACCGAGGTCTCTGACAACTGTCATTCTCTCTAGCGATTCCCCGGGAATGGTGTAGTTCCACAGTATTGGATTTTTTCTACGTGTAAAAGATATTATGGAGCATTTGGACACGCTGAGAGCCAGCAAGTTGCGATTACACTAACAACAAAAAGCATCTAAGTGTTTCTGTAGTTCCTTGCAATCTTCTATTGAACGCACAATAAGAAATAGTTTGAGATCATCGGCATATATAAGTCTACACCCAGGAGGTATAACAAAACAAACGTCATTGAAAAACAGCGAGAAAAGCAACGGTCCTAGATTGCTCCCTTGAGGCACTCCCGACAAGTTGATGAAACTGTATGACTCGTTATTTCCTAATTTTACACACAGAGAACGATTTACGAGATATGATTTAAGCCACCCTATAAAATAATCCGAAGCGCCCAGCCGCTTCATCTTTGCCAGTAGAAGAGTGTGATCTACACGATCGAATGCAGCCTTGAGATCCGTGTATACAGTATCGACCTGAGATCCAAGTTCAATATTTTTAATACAGAGCGAAGTGAATTGGGCTAGATTAGTAGTTGTCGATCTACCAGGAAAAAAGCCATGTTGGTCCTTCGATATATATGCTCTGGTCTCGCGAAACAGCACATTTCCTACTAATATTTCAAATAACTTTGAGCCAGCGCAGAGTGAAGTTATGCCACGATAGTTCGCAACATTTTTCTTATCACCTTTTTTAAAAACCGGAAACATAACTGATTTTTTCCAACAGACGGGGAACGTTGATTGCGACAGCGATTGGTTAAAAATTAGTCTTAAAGGCGTACATAATGCGCTTGCGCATCTTTTGATTATAATGGAAGGAATACCATCTGGTCCTGCCGATGTTGAAGACTTTAGCTTTCTCATAGCAGTTAGAATATCTTCGTCAGTAAATTGAATAATGCCTAAATTAATTACATCATGAGGGACATCCTGAAGACTATATTCCATCTGAGTGGAGTTGGCCGAGACTTTTTTAAACACACTTGAGAAATGCTGCGCAAATAGGTCACAGATGCCGCTTGGGGTACTTGATGTTTCATTTGCAAGGAACATACTGGAAGGAAGCCCATTTTCTTTACTTTTCCCGTTAACGAAAGACCAAAACTGCTTTGGATTTTGTTTCAGGTTCGATTGGGTTTGTGCGACGTGTCTTGAATAGAGAAAGCGATTATATGCCTTGTAACTCTTGCTGGCTACAATAAACTCTCGTTTTGTGAGGGGGTTTCGTCGGCTGGTGTAATGCCGAAGTGCAGCTGCTCGCAGTCTTTTCAGTTTACGTAATTGACGATTGGACCACGCTGGTTTTGGTCGGGGACGTGGTTCCCGCACCATGTAATTTGAAAAGTTGTTTTAGGACCAGTGAAAATTTTTCTACGGCAACATCCACATCGATCGCAGAATTTAGCAAAGTCTCCCAATCGATTGCCTGCAGTGAGTTGTGGAGCCTATTGAAATCAGTTTTTGAAAAATTGAACTCCCTGACATCTAGCATTTCGTCATAAACAACTAACTGGGGACAGATCTGCGTTACTAGAAGAGGAGGATGGTGTGCGTCACAAGCAACTAACGGCTCAAGGGCTTCTGAAACGGTGCAGTTAATAGAAGCTTCTTCATTTACGAAAAGGAGGTCCAGGGTTCGATTTCGTCTGTTATTTACTGTACACATTTGCAGCATGTTCAATACAGACATTCCGTCCAGTAAGGCAATACTCGCTCTAGAGAAGGTTGATTCAGAAGGGTCTGGGAAGGCATAGCCGGAAGAGGTACTTTTCCATAGAAGTCCAGATTGATTATAATCACCAAACAGTAGATGAGCCGTGTTGGGTTGAATGGAAGTTGCGATGTCAAGTGCTGAGTCTATGTGCTTCTGAATAATATCACTATCACATGCGGAGTCGGGGGGAATATACACTACGCCAACACAAATATTAGTATCGCGACCGCGAATATCTACCCATAGTTGTTCGAGATCGGTTCTAGCATTTTTTTGTTTAGACGAGAGCCGGTTGGACACTGCGATAAGCACACCGCCACCGCGTTTTTTCCCTGTACTGTCTGGATCGCGATCGTTACGGTAAGCCGTGTACTTTGAGCCGAATAACTGGAGTGAATTGATTTGATCATTCAGCCACGTTTCGGTTAAAACAATAACATCATATTCGGCGTCTGAAACAGCTATGAACAACTCGTCAATTTTGGTGCGTAGTCCTCTCACGTTCTGATAGTAGATACTAAGATGCTCCTGCAAGTAATGTCCTGACGGTTGAGCGGTAGAAAGATGAGCGGCGATGACGTCCATCTGTAATGGGGGTGGGTTTTCAGCGGGAGCAGCATCTGTATGTCCTACTTCGGAAGAACATATACATTCATTGTATTTACCTGACAGGGAAAGTTGGCTACCATAACATAAAAGTTCCGTGGAGAGCAGAACGTCGTTGATGGAATCTGGCTGATTGTACCCGTCGGAATGCTGCAATTGTGGATCTAGTTTAAGGTGCGCAGTATCTAGAGTAGCTTCGGGAGGACATATACCCTCCTTAGCTTTACCTGACCGGGAAAGGTCGCTGCCATAACATAAAAGTTCCGTAGAGACCAAAAGAACGTCGTTGATGGAATCTGGCTGATTGCACCCATCGGCATGCTGCAATTGTGGATCTAGTTTAAGGTGCGCAGTATCTTGAGTAGCTTCGGGAGGACATATACCCTCCTTAGCTTTACCTGACCGGGAAAGGTCGCTGCCATAACATACAAGTTCCGTAGAAACCAAAAGAACGTCGTTGATGGAATCTGGCTGATTGTACCCGTCGGAATGCTGCAATTGTGGATCTAGTTCAAGGTGCGCAGTATCTTGAGTAGCTTCGGGAGGACATATACCCTCCTTAGCTTTACCTGACCGGGAAAGGTCGCTGCCATAACATACAAGTTCGGTAGAAACCAAAAGAACGTCGTTGATGGAATCTGGCTGATTGTACCCGTCGGAATGCTGCAATTGTGGATCTAGTTTAAGGTGCGCAGTATCTTGAGTAGCTTCGGGAGGACATATACCCTCCTTAGCTTTACCTGACCGGGAAAGGTCGCTGCCATAACATACAAGTTCCGTAGAAACCAAAAGAACGTCGTTGATGGAATCTGGCTGATTGTACCCGTCGGAATGCTGCAATTGTGGATCTAGTTCAAGGTGCGCAGTATCTTGAGTAGCTTCGGGAGGACATATACCCTCCTTAGCTTTACCTGACCGGGAAAGGTCGCTGCCATAACATACAAGTTCGGTAGAAACCAAAAGAACGTCGTTGATGGAATCTGGCTGATTGTACCCGTCGGAATGCTGCAATTGTGGATCTAGTTTAAGGTGCGCAGTATCTTGAGTAGCTTCGGGAGGACATATACCCTCCTTAGCTTTACCTGACCGGGAAAGGTCGCTGTCATAACATTCAAGTTCCGTAGAAACCAAAAGTACGTCGTTTATGAAATCGGGCTGATTGCACCCATCGGCATGCTGCAATTGTGGATCTGACCGGAGAAGGCCGCTGCCATGACGGGCAAGTTCCGTGGGAAGCAGATGAACGTTGTTGATGGTACGATCTTTTGAACTGTACAATGATTGCTACTTTGAATAATCAATCATGTTTTTCCGCTTTTCTAAGTGTTTAGTGTAAACCGGGCAAAGGACACTCCAAGCAGCGTGATTTGTGTCAATGGTAAGCTTTCTCTTAATGTTGAGATTTTCACAGTTTGCACATTTCTGCGTCTTGGATTTGCATTCTTTCACGGGGTGGTTTTCACTGCAGATTGGGCACTTTGAAGTTTCTGCTTTGCATTCATTGCTCTTGTGGTTGTATCCGCAACATTTAAAGCATCTTGTCACCTGCAGTCCATCAAGCACTCTGCATCGGTCCCACCCGCAATTAAGTTTTTCTTTCTGCATGACCGCTGTGAACGTTTTAGCATCGAGTTCAATGATAGCACTGCAGTTGTTGAACTGAAATTTCTCATTGCGGTATGCTTTTCGAAGCTTGAAGTGCGTCAGGTTTTCAAAGACGTCGTTTTGGCTCACTAATGTGTCTCTCAGCTCATTTTCATCCAGTACATCACTCATGCCGACTAGTTTGATAGTAGGTCGTAAATTCTCCCTGACACTGACATCGTATTTGCCGTCCATGTTTTGCTCTACGTGTTTCTTCAACAGCTCAACACTTTCATCATCTTTCAGCGCAATTACAACCTCACCATTCTTGCCGTTAATCACTCGTTTTACATTCACACTTCGAGCATCCACTTTCCTTCGCAGCTCAGCACGCGCATCGTCAACCTGTATGCCTTCTTTTGGTCTTATGATGACTACTGGGTCGGGCTTTTGAATGGAATCCTTTCTCTTGATTTGTTCTAGAGTTTTGTTGTCGGTTCGACCTTTCACCGCATCCGCAAAGCTTGTTTTTGGCGTTTCGTCGTTGTGGTTTTCACACTCATCCACTTTCCTCCGCTTGGCAGATGATCGCGTAAGTATACGTCGAGGCAGCTCATCCTTATCTCCACCAGCGTCAGTAGACCGTTTATTAATTCGCACTATTTCTTCACATACTATCTTTTTCACTGTTTGTTTGAAATTTTTTGCCATTTCCATAACACCCGCGAGATCATCTAATTTTTTGGCAATTTCATCTAGTCGTTTTTCACTGTGCCTATCCTCGAACTCATTCAACGCTAGACACGCATCGCACACGAACACGGCATTGTGGATCTTCTGCAATAGCACTATTTCTTCTTCCGTCGACCCGGGTAGACAACGTACATGGATCGATAATTTACATCGACCGAAGCATTCAACACTTGCATGACCATCTATAATAGGCGTAGCGCACTGAGCACACGGCTGGCTAGAGCTGCCGGGCTCTTTTTCTTCTGCGTTCGTATCCACGGGCATTTGGCCCGGGCAAAAAATGATAACAAAACAGACACTTAGCAGCGATTATGGAGTCTGAAATTTTACAAATATCTCCGTTTCCGAACCACAGATTAACAGCACTTGTTATTTATTGTTGTGGACCCACTTTCTCACTCTACATAAATTAAAAATATTTTTGCACAACCAGATATTACACATAAAAATATGTCGATTTGTGATCAGACATAAAAACTAATTGATTACACCGTCAACACTTAGTTGAAATGGACACACAAGAATTTATTGATACATTTCTAGAAAAATTATTCAATATATTGCCGCATAACTTTATAGCTGAGCAACAAGCAAACTACTTGAAAGACATCAAAAGCAATTTGAAAGCTACAGAATGCATCATTATCTGTGATTTTTCGGAGAATTATTCTTTCGTTGTGCAGGATGCAGTTCATTGGCTTTCATTGGGTAGCTTTCATTGGGTAAACGCTCAATGTACTATTCATCCTTGTGCTATTTATTTTAAAGACGAAGAATCGGATGATTTGAAGTTTACTAGTTTTATTGCAATTGCTAACTCCACTAAACATAATCATGTCGCAGTTCGTTTACTTTTGACTCATTGTTTAGCGTTCATAGAAGGTAAATTGCCAGGCTTACAACAGATTTTTTCTTCTCAGATGGATCAGGAAGCCAATACAAAAATAAAATGACGGCAAAGCGAGTTTGCAAGGCCATCGTGTAATAACAGCCCAAGAACTTTATTCATGGGCTATTTCTAAGCCAGATTCAAAAATACACTATCAGCTTTTTACATTTTTTATAAAAGAAATGTATAGAATTCGCTTGGAGGTACTCAATTTCGGAATGGGTAAACACCATTTGAATTTGAAAATAAAACGCAGTAAAACAACAATTGAATTGTTATACTTCGCGAAATGCATGAAGCAGCAAACATGCTGTATAAACATCCGCTGAACGACCGCACCACGGAGTGCCTAGCAATGACACGTTGACTTGAGTCAATCAGTCTTCAGTAAGCAGTTCAACCGAGTAATCAAATTACAGCATCATGTGGCCGTTCGGAAATGACGAATCTGTTAATACCAACGTCAGCGCGCACGACGTTGTGTCTTACTCCATGGACGGCGCCTTCATCCTAGTGATCGTCATTGTCAACATCATATGGAGGTGGCGGCGCAACACGAAGCGCCTGAAAATGCTTGAGTCGGCACCACGTCGATCACATATCGAAACTTTGTAAACGAAATGAAATAAACAGCAAGTTAGTCTGCATTCGACAGCGAATGTAAACGTATTCTTTTTTCTCGTATCACAGTTTCCCGGGTTTGTGATAGCCATCAGGCTATCACTCTCCGGTATCTATTCCCAGCAATGGGAAATATCCATTGGTGACCCCAACGGGATCGCAAATTTGCGATCTGGAAACGCCCTAAATTAATGAAAAAGGCCTCGAGACAGTGAAGTGTAATGATGATTGCCCCGTGAGGCCCAAAGTGAAACGTAACGCACACGACGAAGTGCGAAATTAATGAAAATGCCTCGGGACAATGAAGTGTAATGATGATTGCCTCGTGAGGCCCGTAGTGAAACGTAACGCACACGACGAAGTGTGAAATTAATGATAATGCCTCGGGACAGTGAAGTGTAATGATGATTACCCCGTGAGTGCCTCCCGCGAAAGTGAAAGTAATGCACATATGAAGTGCAAATGCAATGAAAATGTCTCTCGCGTAGGACAATAACAAAAGTAGTTAGGAAACCGCGTGAGTTTACACAGCCTTGAATCAAGAAAAAATGACAGATCCAGTAGAGGATCCTACGCTGATCTGGCGAAAACAGCTTGCAGCCCTGGAGAACAGCATCACTCCAATCGCCAGGGCTGCAGAAAACACCTCGTTAGAGGACGACCTAGAGACGTTGGTCGTCCAACAGGAAATTTTGACAAGCCTCTACGAGCAGGCTTGCGCGATCATACTTAAAATTGAAGGCCGAACGGGCCACTCGAACCGAAGGGAGGTATTGCTCCCAATCTACTTCAAGGCTAGGTCGGCCCTAGCAAGAAGAATTCGGACGGAACAGCAGAGCGAAACCAACCAAGATGGACGTTATCGCCCTCAACTAGATCAATTAATCATCTTAGGCAGTAGCCGAACAGACCATTTACCTCGATTGGAACTACCTAAGTCCATGGCTCAGCCACAGAGTGGCTGTCTTTCAAAGCGCGCTTCGAGAAGCGTGTATCAACACTAACGGAGGACGCAAACAAATATGCGTTCCTCACCAAATGCTTAGAGTACGAGCCAGCAAGGAACACTTGGGAGGCTCTCGAAAACTCCGGTTTACCATTAAACGAGGCATGGATCAAACTGGAGGAGAGATTTTATAAGAAACGGATAGCCTTCGAGGGATATTTTTTCAACTTACTGAAAATGCGAAAAATCAGTAAGCTGTCACAGAAGACAATTCTTGGTTTGATCGACGCAGTTGACACATTGTTGTCCGCTACAAAACAAATTGCTAACGAAGACCACCAGCAGCTTAATTGCATTGCCGACGGGCTGTTGGTGTGCATAGTAAAAGAGCGCTTGGATGAACAGACGCTATCACGCATTGAAGAAAAAATGGATCTTCAAAAAATTTATAAATGGGAGAAATTCAAACATGAGTTGGAGAGATTTGCAAATCAGCTCTCTTGCAAAGCCGCCGCCGAATCGGCGCATTCAGGTCATACCCGATCCCAACAACGAGCCGCAGCCACAGCAAGCGGCAAAGCAACACCACAAAACGAAAAAAGAGAAGCATATCGGTGCTTCGTCTGTAACAAGGAGGGACACAATGTGCATGGATGTCCTACTTTTTCAAAATTAGACGTTCCCGCGCGAAGGAACAATTAAAGTTTCAAGAAACTGTTTCAATTGTTTCGGAAAAGGACACGGAACGAAGTTATGCAAGTCGACGAAAACATGTCAAAAATGCAATGGTAAGCATCACACAATGCTTCATAGGGAGGAATCTGCCAAAACGGAGCATGTTCCAGATGCACAAAGAGGAAAAGATGCTACGCAAGCATCCACCAGCACGACAGCGTGACTAAGCCAAGAAGAATATGTCTTCTTGGGTCTAGCAATGATTTATGTACTCGGAAAATCTGAGTGGCACTCATTTAGATGTTTATTAGACTCGGGCAGCCAAGTCGAAACGATTAACGAAAAAGCTGCTCGCGCACTAGGAATCCCGCAACACCCTATCAACGTAATGATTAACGGTATCACCGGACAATCACATGCTAAGCGGGGCATTAAAACGATAATTGCCTCACACGTTCACAGTTACCAAGAAGAAATCGAATTGATGATCGTTCCCAGAATCCTGGACGACAAGCCAAACACAACAATCGACAAAAATGCAATGGAAATTGCCGATATCCAAACCATCGGCAATTTCCATTGCATTCCATAGCCGATCCCGTATTTCACAAATCAAGAGAGATAGATATTCTTCTCGGAGCAAGAATATTTTATAAGGTTTTGGGACGTGGACGAATCAGTACTTCCTCCGGTCCTACTTATCAAGAATCACCTTTAGGCTGGATAGCGTGTGGATTGCTCCAACATGGAAGCTCCAGCACCCCATCACTGGCTGCATCGACCTGCAGCAAAATCGAATCGAGTTATCCACAAGATGAATTAGCCAAATTAATCGAGAAATTTTGGCGTCTTGAAGAGTCTGGCGTAAAGAACTGGGAACCAAAAGAAATTGATGAATGCGATGCAGAGTCGCACTTTCGCAACACTCACAATGTTGCTGCAGACGGCAGATTTATCACGAAAATTCCGTTACGGGGGGAGCCATCGTCGTTGGGTGACTCTTACCCACAAGCTAATAAGAGGTTCATGTCGCTCGAGCGGCGACTTGGACAGAATCCAGGACTGTACAACGAATACAAAGCCTTCATGCAAGAATATGAAGATATGGGACACATGGTGTCCATCGCCGCAGAGGACCTTCACAAGGTTAAATACTTCATTCCGCATTCATGCGTAGTGAAACCCGATTCCACTTCTACTAAGGTAAGAGTAGTGTTCGACGCTAGTGCCAAGACGACTAGCGGGGTATCCCTCAACGATATTCAAATCGTGGGACCCACCATTCAAAGAGAATTGTTTGATCAACTGATCGAATTCAAAACACACGACAAGGTACTGATGGCCGATATAGCTAAGATGTATCGGTTAATACTGATTACAGATCAAGACACTTGGTTGCAATGCATTCTGTGGCGATACAGCCCAGAAAAATCATTGAAAGCATACAGATTGATGACTGTCACGTATGGTGAAGCATCTTCTTCATTTTTGGCCTGTAGGGAACTGCACGAAGTAGCCGAAAAATATCGAGAGATAAATCCAAATATCGCTAATATTATTCAACAATCATTTTACGTTGACAACCTTATGATCGGAGCATCAACCACTACGGAGTTGATGAGCATGAAACAACACATTGAACAGGCATTACTGCGCCACGGATTTCCGCTACGAAAGTGGGCAGCAAACGACATGTGCGCTCTGGCAGGGATACCAGAACAAGACTTGAAGCCTCTGATCCAAGTTGGAGATCAGGAGGTTATCAAAACATTAGGAGTCGCCTGGAATCCTAACAAAGACGTATTCCAGTTTATCAGTGTCAACGCAACAAGCAAGGCCTTGAAAGCCCTCACCAAGAGACAAATGGTCTCCAAAATACTAAGGTTATACGATCCATTGGGCTTAGTACAACCCGTGATCGTAACAGCAAAAATTTTGATGCAAGAATTATGGACTAACAATATTAGCTGGGACGACGAAGTTCCAGACTACGTTTTCAATGCATGGATGAAGTATGAGGCATTACTTGCCGAACTGAAACACATAGAAGTACCTCGGATGACGATTCCGAGCCAAACAATCGTGCTAGACTTGCACGGATTTAGCGATGCATCTGAAAAGGCGTACGGATACGCCATATATCTACACTCAATCGATTTGAGGGGCAACGAAAGCACAAAATTGCTGTGCGCGAAAGCAAGAGTGACTCAACTGAAAAAAGTCACACTGCCTCGCTTAGAGCTCTTGGCGGCGGTACTATTGGCAGAGCTCGCTGTCAAGGTAAAGGACATTTTGCACAATCGAATCACATCAGAATATTATTATAGCGATTCTCAGGTGGATTTGAGCTGGATAAAATCCACGAGCCCACGCTGGGGAACATTTATCAAGAACGGAATCACGAAGATACACGACTCCACGAAACCTGAATGTTGGAGATACGTACGCACGAAAGAAAATCCCGCTGATCTGGTATCAAGAGGAATCCCAGTCAAACGGTTACTCGAAGACAAGTTGAGTTTCTGGTTACACGGCCCGGAATGCATACAAACAAGAATGAAATATCCACTAAGTGGCTAAGAATATGACGCCACTGCAGAACAAGAAAGACTTAAACAACCAAAGACATTACTGGTTGCAACGAAAGGTAGTGATTGCGCTGACAGCATTTCCAAATTCAAGTATCATAATTCATATGACAGAACTGTAAGACACTTTGCATGGCTAAGATGCAATTTACAACATGAGGAAAACAAACAATCAGGGTATCGCGCACGAGGCGCGATCTGGCCCGCTCATCACCAATCAGGGTATCGCGCACGAGGCGCGATCTGGCCCGCGCATCACCAATCAGGGTATCGCGCACGAGGCGCGATCTGGCCCTCATCACCAATCAGGGTATCGCACATGAGGCGCGATCTGGCCCGCTCATCACCAATCAGGGTATCGCACATGAGGCGCGATCTGGCCCGCTCATCACCAATCAGGGTATCGCACATGAGGCGCGATCTGGCCCGCTCATCACCAATCAGGGTATCGCACATGAGGCGCGATCTGGCCCGCTCATCACCAATCAGGGTATCGCACATGAGGCGCGATCTGGCCCGCTCATCACCAATCAGGGTATCGCGCATGAGGCGCGATCTGGCCCGCTCATCACCAATCAGGGTATCTCGAACGAGGCGCGATCTGGCCCGCTCATCACCAATCAGGGTATCGCGCATGAGGCGCGATCTAGCCCGCTCACCACGATTGAACTAGAGGAAGGACTATCACTTATAGTTAAAATCATGCAAGCCACTATCTACCCAAATGAAGTGGCAAGAAATCAGGAAAAATGGAGAGGCACCGAAGAAGGGAGCTTTTCAACACTTGTGCGCCGTTATCAAGAACTGCATTATACACGTCACAGGTAGACTTCAGAACGCGGAAATGTCTGCATCACAAAAAACACCCATGTTAACCCATTATTGCCCAACTTATTTTTCACGCGCATCACAAATTGTGTTTTCCGGTCGAAGAAAAATGATGTGGTCATTCCAGTAAAATTATTTTTGTACTCAAAGTAGCTGATATAATAAGGAATAACCAGTGAAAATTTAAGATTGATCGGTTTATCGGTTCATGAGATATCGTGATCGCAGCGGATGAAATTTTCAACAATATACTACTCCGAGATAATCGAGCTTTACTGTCGGTGCAGCGAGTCAACGGTCTAGCGTATCAAACACTACGCACCGCCTACGAGTGGTTAAAGGGTGGCGGTCTATGAATAGATGTAACTCAAGTTGTAGTATTCCGATCTTAATGAAACTTTGAGAAAATTTTCCTCAGCGTATGTAGTTTCAGAATATTTAATTTACAAAAATTCGATTTTTTTCATCCTAACAAAATTGTGTAACCCCTTAAGGGAAAATTGATTAAAAACAAAACATAAACACCGGTTTAACCACTCTAACTTCTCTAAACATATTCTGCAAGAGTATATGAACAATATTAACTCGTTGATAATGCCTGTTCTGCGTTATTAATTGAGTAATAGGAGTTATTCTTAGCACCTACTATATATAGTAGGTTGGGCAATAATGGGTTAATACCAAAATCACACCCGTTTTCGAGGGTTATAATCCGAAAAATACACGAAGATAGATTTCACGTTGGAACAAATTTGGCAGAAATTTTGGATGAGGGATCTCCGCCGAACCGTTCAAGGAGATATCCAACACTGCATATTATGCGCTCGAATGTGTCCTAAGCGACTTCAGCAGCAAATGGGACAATTACTAACGCCGAGAGTGAACGAGTCACCGGCTTTTACACACACAGGAGTGGACATATGCGGTCCTTTCGAAGTATTACTCAATCAAAGGTCGAAATACAAGACGACAGCTTACGCTTGTATTTTCGTTTGCTTTGCAACTAAAGCAACACACTTGGAAGTCGTCGAAAATCAATCGGCAGCATCATTCATATCCGCTTTACTGCGATTCACCTTGGTGAGAGGAATACCTGAAGTTATCTACTCCGACAATGGGCGCAACTTTGTTGGAGCCAGCAGAGAATTGAATCAACTAAGATAGATGTATAACAACGAAACTTTTCAAAACAAAATCGTCGACAGTGCAGCAGCCCACGGAATTCAATTTTCATTCATACCACCCCGAAGTCCGAACTTTGGAGAACTTTTGGAATCAAACATCAAAGTTGCGAAGTGACTATTCAGCGCAGCGGCGCGGGGAGCCCAATTGAACATTTTGAAATTACAAACACTGTTTTATCAAGTGGCAGCGGTTATGAATTCGCGGCCATTGACGGTTATTTACATAACGCCTGACGCACCAACTTCGGTCACACCCGGACACTTTCTAATCGGTAGGCCAATGCTGAGCATGCCTATTCCGACTCAGGAAGTCAATGCAAACAATCTAACGACGAGATGGAAGCGCGTGCAACATTAGCTTGAGCAATTTTGGCGGAGGTGGCGCGAAGAATATCTCCATCAACTCAGAAACTATGCAAAATGGACAAAGCAACACAGCAACGTCAAGGTTGGTCAAATCGTACTAATTGGCGACGATCATATACCCAGTTGTAGTAGCAGTTGTACGAACCTCCACCGGTACATACAAACGAAATGTTCGCACACTAGCTCCTCTGCCCGTGGAGGAACAATCAAGCATAATTGCACAAGATGAACACAACCATCTGGCTTCCCCAGAGCCATCACCCCCCTCACAGAAGTTATTGAGCTTGAAGACGAACCCCCACCGCGATTGATTTGGGACGGCAGATTACGTCCTCGTCCCAACGGGGGGAGAAAATGGAGGTACTCAAATTCGGAATGGGTAAACACCATTTGAATTTGAAAATAATACGCAGTAAAAACAACAATTGAATTGTTATACTTCGCGAAATGCATGAAACAGCAAACATGCTGTATAAACATCCGCTGAACGACCGCACCACGGGGTGCCTAGCAATGACACGTTGACTTGAGTCAATCAGTCTTCAGTAAGCAGTTCAACCGAGGAATCAAATTACAGCATCATGTGGCCGTTCGGAAATGACGAATCTGTTAATACCACCGTCAGCGCGGACGACGTTGTGTCTTACTCCATGGACGGCGCCTTCATCCTAGTGATCGTCATCGTCATCATCATAACGTAAACGTACTCTTTTTTTCTCGTATCACAGTTTCCCGGGTTTGTGATAGCCATCGGGCTATCATTCTCCGGTATCTATTCCCAGCAATGGGAAATATACATCGCTCAAACTTTCAAGATTTTTTCCGAGGCCCGGAAGGCCAAGTCTTATATGCCAATCGACTCAGCTCGACGATTTGGGACAATGCCTGTGTGTGTATGTATGTAACGGACAAATTCTCAGTCGTGTTTCTCAGCAATGGCTGAACCGACCTTATCCAAACCAATTTAAATGAAAGACCTATCAAACAGTAAGAACGCTATTAATTTGTTTTTGATTCTAATGTTTAGTTTCCAAGATATGAATGTTTGAATGTGTAAAAATGACGTTTTATGCAGTTTTTTAAAATTATCTGCCGAAATTGACAATTTAGATTAGCACTTTATATGTTTTTAGACAGCTTTAACGAATAATTTTCGAACAAGCTATAGATTTTTGAAATTGAACTATTATCAAAAGAGATATTTAACATTAAATGCGGACGAAAGATTTTTATCATTTCCCATTGCCAGAAATAGGACCAAAAACATGTAATCTATTATTAACGCCAAAATGGCTTATTTTAGGTCAACAGTATCATCGCAGAATTTAATGGAGGCAATATGCCCTTTCTTTTGGAATTGTGCTTTTGCTGATTAATCCCCATATGAGTGAGATATTTTCACAAATTTTCTTGGAAGTGATTATATCTAAATGATGCCTTCAGCAAATTTGTAGCTCTTACTTTTACGAAAAACTTTACTGATGATTTCAAATATCTATTTTGAATACTTTAAAAGTTATGGCTTGTTGTTACATTTCTTATAAAACAAATGTATAGAATTCGCTCAAACTTTCAAGATTTTTTCCGAGGCCCGGAGGGCCGAGTTTTATATACCAATCGACTCAGCTCGACGATTTGGGACAATGTCTGTGTGTGTGTGTGTATGTAACGGACAAACTCTCATTCGTGTTTCTCAGCAATGGCTGAACCGATCTTATCCAAACCAATTTTAAATGAAAGAACTGTAAAACAGTAAGAATGCTATTAATTTGTTTTTGATTCTGATGTTTAGTTTCCAAGATATGAATGTTTGAATGTGTAAAAATGGCGTTTTTTGAAGTTTTTTTTAAATTATCTACAGAAATTGACAATATAGATTAACAATTTATATATTTTTAGGCAGCTTATACAAATACCTTTCGAACAAGCTATAGCTTGTTGCAATCGGGCTATTATCAAAAGAGATATTTAACATTAAATGCGGACGAAAGATTTTTATCATTTCCCATTGCCAGAAATGTGACCAAAAACATGTAATCTATTATTAACGCCAAAACTGCTTATTTTAGGTCAATAGTATCTTCGGAGAATAAAATGGAGGCAATATGCCCTTTTTAGTGTAGTGCTTTTGCTGATTAATCCCCCTATGAGTGAGATATTTTCATAAATTTTCTTGGAAGTGATTATATCGAAATGATGCCTTCAGCAAATTTGTAGCTCTTACTTTCGCGAATGACTTTACTGAAGACTTCAAATATCTATTTTGAATACTTTAAAATTTATGGCTTGTTGTTTGTGGATTACACTTTGTCGCCTATTTATTGTTAATATAATAATAATCCATTGAAATAAGCCAAACCTTATTACGATAAAACAATTTTGTATTTCATTTTTCTACCAACAACCGCTACAAATAATCACCGAACAGTTCCAAGTTGTCTAGAAGGAACTTGATAACTTATCAGTGCAAAAATGTTCATTTGTGCGAACCTTCTGACTGCAATTTTTCTAACTTATAACCATCGAATCGATCAGAAACATATCCGAAAATGAAAGCGAAGTAAATAACTCCAAGCAACGGCTTAGCCAAGAGAAGGTTTTGGGGTTTAACACCATACACCTCCCCCCCACCACACAAAAAAAATTGGATTAAGTTGAAAATTTATTGATGCTGACTGATTTAATTCAATATTACAATAACAATTATCTGATCCGTACATTGATAACCTGTTGTTTTAAACATCATGAGGACTTTTGATAAATTGTCGGAATGGGGTCCTGATATGTAACTGATCTATTGGTCTTGATTTCACAGTTATCTAATAGCATCAACATCAAATTCCTGCCTGAAAAATTCCAATAGAAAATTCCAGAGTTCTGTGATCAATCATAATCCTCAGATTTCTTTTCAAATTGAGCTCGCTTTTGTAGAGATGCACTGTAATAAGGGTCTTTATTTAATAGAAAGCTAAGTTAAAATTGATTTAATGTCTATGAAACATAGAACTGCTCTCCAAAAAATGCATAACTTTCAACATTTGCACAAAATACTTTTGCCTTTCTCATTCACTCTAAAATTCGTCAATCTAATCCCGACCGGGAGGGCCGAGTGCCATATGCCAATCGACTCAGTTCGTCGAGATCGGAAAATGTCTGTGTTGTATGTGTGTGTATGTGGAAAAAATGTAACCTCTGTTAATCAAAGATGGCTGGACCGATTTGCACAAAGTTAGTCTCAAATGAAAGGTACAACCTTCCCATCGGCTGCTATTGAATTTTTTATTGATTGGACTTCCGGTTCCGGAGTTACGAGTTGACGAGTGCAATCACACAGCAAATTCCCATATAAACTGATATGAAAAATTTTCAAAATCAAATTTGTATTTTTGATGCCAAATGACTTTAAAATGCATGAAACATTGAGATTTGATGTAAACTCGAAAAACATAATGCTTGACAAAAGTTAATTTTTTTGGATTTTGGTACATTTTTGCCTTTCTCATATAGAAAGTTTATGCAATCACTCTAAAAATCGTTAATCATACCGGCCCGGAGAAAGTATGCAGTGAGGGGTTGCTACTCAAAAATTAAAACTAGTTTAAAATTTCTTAACAAGTTGAAAATTTTCGGCGGGATCCGGACCTCCCGGATTTTTCTCCATGATCCGCCGCTGGTTTCAAGCGACGTTTCAGTATCACATAGTATCTCAAGATCGTGGCTGTCGATCCATTATACGTATGTGCAAATCGTACTGAACATGTAATATTCATTTCCACCATTGTATTGAACATAACCAGCCATGGAATCGTAGTCTGGACAAATGAGAAAAGCGCAATTGCACCACTAGGTGGATTAAAAAAGGGTTTTATTTTGGGAATGCGTCGAGTTGAGACGAAAACGTAATATGATTAATAACGAGGATAACACTTTCCGAATGTAGAGCGAAATTTATGAAAAATGACGATTTCCATTCGACTCTAGCAGGTCCTGATCGATTTTGATGAGAATTTTATTTTTGTTGTATGACCAATTAAATGTATAGGTTAAATGTTCAAAAACAGTAATTTAAGGTCAAGATAACATCATTTTGAAACCGCCAATTGCGGAGGTTTAGTATCTTCGACGAGTTTTACAAACGTTAAACAGCGCATCATTTGATAAAATAATTTTGACGGTAAGAACTATTTATGGCGTTGATTTATTAGTTCTCAGTCGCGTTGGAAATTTGAGTAAAGTATAAACTTCAAATCGATTCAAAAAAATTCGATTTTTTTGGTTCAGTACAATATACATAACCCCTTTAGGAAAATTCAGTTTTCCCACCACAATGCATTGATTGAGGAATTTAGATATTTTATTAACAGAGCATTAGCAATAATTCGTTTGTATGTCTATTTTATGGGCATTTTTTTCGCTTTCCCATTGATTTGGTCTGAGATTTCTAGCACTGATGTTGTCCTATGCTGTTTTGAGCGATTCTCTGAATCCTGCCACTATCCCATGTAGTATGTGTTATCAAAAACATCGCGAAACATCAAGTTCTAAATATTCTCAAACGATATAATATCCGAAGAGTGTGAAAGAAGTTATAAGAAATGTCTCATCACACTGTTAGGTGGATTAAAAGCGTTTTTGTTGATTACTCTTTGTCGCCTATTTATTGTTCACAAATGTAATAATCCATTGAAATAAGCCCAACATCATTTCGATAAAACGAATTTTGTATTTCATTTTTCTATCTACAACCGCTACAAATAATCACCGAACACTTCCAAGTTGTCTGGAAGGAACTTGATAACTTATCAGTGCAAAAATGTTCATGACTGCAATTTTTCTAACTTATAACCATCGGATCGATCTGAAACATATCGGAAAATGAAAGCGAAGTAAATAACTCCAAGCAACGGCGTAGCCAAGAGAAGGTTTTGGGGTTTAACATCATACAACTCCCCCCCACCACACCCAAAAAAAATTGGATTGAAACTGAAAATTTATTGATGCTGACTGATTTAATTCAATATTACAATAACAATTATCTGATCCATACATTGATAACGTGTTGTTGTAAACATCATGAGGACTTTTGAAAAATTGTCGGAATGTTGTCCTGATATGCAACTGATCTATTGGTCTTGATTTCACAGTTGCCTAATAGCATCAATATCAAATTCCTTCCTGAAAACATTCCAATAGAAAATTCCAGAGTTCTGTAATCAATCATAATCCTCAGATTTCTTTTCAAATTGAGCTCGCTTTTGTAGAGATGTACTGTAATAAGGGTCTTTACTTAATAGGAAGCGAAGTTAAAATTGATTTAATGTGTATGAAACATAGAACTGCTCTCCAAAAAAATGCATAACTTTCAACATTTACTAAAAATGTTTTTGCCTTTCTCATTCACTCTAAAATTCGTCAATCTAATCCCCACCCGGAGGGCCGAGTGTCAAATGTCAATCGACTGAGTTCGTCGAGATCGGAAAATGTCTGTGTGTTTTTTTAACAGTGGAGAAGACATTTACGTCCTAACCCAGTACACGCGCTATTGGTAGGTGTCCAAGCTACCACACGGGGTGTACTGGGGGCGTGTCGGGCTCGAATGGTGACGCTGCCATTAATACGGACTAAACTCCATTGGGCTCCGCCATCGTTCCCCCCAGGAACTACCTCTCGGTATTACTTCTGGGAGGATGGCTGTACTTAATGTACTCATTCACTCTCATTCACGCGTTCATACGTCCTGTATGAGGCTTACTTGGGTGCTCTCTCTATCGCACCTTGATTCACTCTCAAACACTATGACTTTTGTGCTCACCTTTTTCGTTCCTTGCGAGGCTGACTTGTGTGCTCACCTTACTCATTCCTTGCTAGGCTTACTTTTGTGCTCGCCTCACCCATACCATGTGAGGCTGACTTTTGTTAGCCACCCACGCCACACGGTATGTTGTGAGACTCACTTGGATGCTCACCCTTTCACTCCTCTGCCACGCCACGAGGCATCGATAGCTAAGTCCCAACATACTACGCTACGACCCTCCCATCTTGGCATGGAGCAGTCCACTTATACGCCTATACACTCGCTCTTCTGCCTTGCTTACGCGGTTGTCAGTCGCTACGCCAAACCTGCCTCGGCATGAACAGACCATTTACTCCCTTTTTGCGCTCGGCCTTTTTCGCTCCAACTAACCAATCACTAGTTAGCCGTGCCCGTCGTCTGTTGCTCGGTTCGCCAGATTACCTGTAGCCTACAGGCAATCTGGGTGGTAGCAGCCGAAACTGTGTTCCACTTCTCCACCGATTGACACATCCGCTGAATAAGGGTATCAGGGGATGTGTCCCAGCCACAGACGTCAAGCGTTGCTCTTCTTTCGACGTCGAACCGAAGACATAGGGACAGTATGTGTTCGGCAGTTTCGTCTACACCTGAGCAGTCCGGGCAGGCTGGGATCTCCGCGTGCCCGAACCTGTGGAGGTACTGACGGAAACAGCCATGGCCTGACAGGAATTGTGTCAGGTGGAAGTGAGCTTCCCCATGGGGTCTTCCCACCCAGCTCGATATGCTGGGTATCAGCCGGTGGGTTCACCTACCCTTCGAGGATTTATCCCACTCGCGCTGTCATCTGGCGACCGAGGTCACCCTGGTGCGCTCGCGCGCTCCTCTATTTCCACGTAGCTCGAAACACTCCTCATCTTCCCGAATGATCAGCCCGACTGGCATCATGCTCGCTATCACGCAGGATGCATCGTGTGATATCGTGCGGTAGGCAGATATCACTCTGAGGCACATCACGCGGTAGGTGCTCTCCAGTTTCTGTAGGTAACTGGTTACCCTCAGTGCTCTTGACAATGACGGGCCGCCATACCTGAGGATAGATACGGCAACGCCTGCCAGTAACCTACGTCTACTGGCGCACACCTTTGAGCTGTTGGACATCATTCTCGATAGAGCCGCAACAGCAGTCGACGCTCTCTTGCATGTATAGTCGACGTGGCTGCCGAAGGTCAGCTTGTCGTCTATAATGACTTCGAGAGACTTCAGGCTCCGCTGTGAAGTGATCGCAACGTCTCCCACATGGATAACTGCATGTTGTGCCGACTTGCGGTTGTTGACGATAACTACCTCCGTCTGATGCTGAGCGAGCTCCAGGCCTCTCGCGCTCATCCATTCCTCCACCGTGCTAATCGCGTGTTCAGCAGTTAGTTTTACCTCAGGAATTGACTCCCCGTAGACCTCCAAGGTTACGTCGTCGGCAAAGCCGACGATCTTGACCCCAGGAGGGAACTTCAGTCTCAGAACCCCGTCATACATGAGGTTCCATAGCACCGGGCTTAGGATCGAGCCCTGCGGGACTCCTGCGGTAATCGGAACCCTTTTCTGACCGGCAGACCCACCGGTAGGCTAAGCTGTTGAATGCGTTCTCCACGTCAAGTGTCACTAACGCACAGTATCGAATGCCTCGCCTTTTCCGTTGGATCGCTAACTCGGTAGTATTTATCACTGAGTTGAGAGCGTCCACTGTGGACTTACCCTTCCGAAAGCCAAACTGGTTGATTGACAGGCCGTCCGTACCTTCTGCGTACGGGGTTAGCCTGTTGAGGGTAATCCTCTCAAGCAATTTTCCAGTCGTGTCGATCAGACATTTTGGTCTGTACGCCGATGGGTCGCCTGGCGGCTTCCCGGGCTTCGGCAACAACACCAATTTCTGCCTTTTCCATCTATCGGGGAAACGGCACTCGTCAAGGCATCTCTACATAGCTAGCCTGAACATGTTCGGGTTCGCTATGATCGCTTCCTTGAGAGCGCTGTTTGGAACTCCATCCGGCCCTGGAGCTTTGTTCATTGCTAGGGATTTAGCCACTGCGAGTAGTTCTTCATTCGTCACCGGAGCCACCATTTCGGCCGTGCCCGCACTGTCTCGTAGTGCAGGTGGCCAGGGGCTTGTGGCTCGAGACGGGAAGAGTACTTCGATAATCGTCGTGAACCGGTCCGAAGACCGTTCTTGGGGTGAAGAGCCCCCTTTGGTCTTGGCCATCACGATCCTGTAGGCGTCACCCCACGGATTCGCGTTGGCACTCTCACACAGGTTGTCGAAACACGCTCTCTTGCTGCTTTTAATGGCCTTGTTAAGGGCCAATTTCGCAGCTCGAAACACTTCACGACGGTTTTCTCTTGCATTCTCGGTGCGAGCTCTTTGCATCCTACGTCTAGCTCTGTGGCAGACTGATCGTAGAGCTGCAATCTCGGCACTCCACCAGTATACTGGGCATCTGCCGTTTCTTGGCAGGGTTTTTTCGGCATAGTGGCGTCGCACGCGCGTGATAGAACAGTTACCAGCACATCCTCGCTTAGACTGTCGGTGTTGGCCTCCAGTCCCAGGGTAAAAGCTTCGCTGTCGAAGTGATTGGACTTCCACCCGCGTACCTGACAGGCATCTCCCGCCCTCGGATGCTGCACACCATAGTTGATCCTAAAGTGGATTGCTAAATGATCGCTGTGGGTGTAGCCTTCGTCTACTCTCCATTCCATGCCTAGAACCAGACTCGGGATGGCAAATGTTACATCAATCCACCCCGTTTCTACGGAATGTACTAGCGGAGCCATTATTAGCTAGTACAGTATCGAGTTTCGCAAGCACCTCCATTAGCGCTTGACCCCTGCTATTTGTCATTTGCGGCTGCCCCACTCCACTGCCCAAGCGTTAAAGTCTCCCGCTATGACTACCGGTTTCCGGCCCACTTGGTCCGACGAGAGCCTGTCGATCATCTGGTTGAACTGTTCTATGGGCCACCTTGGTGGAGCGTAGCAGCTGCAATAGAACACACCATTGATCATGGCAATCGCAACACCCTCGGCGGATGAGTGTATTACCACTTGAACCGAGAACCGTCCCGTTGTACAGATTGCCACCATTCCAGACCCGTCCGACACCCAATTGCCGTTGCTGGCAGGGATGTTGTACGGGTCTGATAGGAGGGCGACTCCGAGACCGACTGCCACAGCAGCTGTTGGGTTGCTGCACAATGGTTAAGATTTAGCTGTGTAACGTTCACGGCTTCTTCTTGTTTGCCTCACCGAAGGGACACGCCCATAGCATGTTTACGGGCTTGCTTCTTAGCGGTGCAGATGAGGCACTTGTGCGCCTTAGTGCAACCCCGCTCCTTATACCCCTCCTCGACGCAGCGACGACATAGTTTGCTCCTGTCTATGCCCTTGCACTCGTAGGATTTATGGCCGGGCTCAAGGCATCGATAGCACCTATCCACTGAAGGCGGCTGGGGTATACTAATAGGGCATACCGACCAGCCGATCTTCAGTTTCCCTTTCTCGGTTACCTTTTTGGCATCCGCATTCAGTAGCCTGAGGTAGGCTACTTGGGTGCCAGAGGGTCCCCCTTGAAAACGCACAGAGGCCCGCTCGATTGTGACGTCGCATTGCTCCTTGACGGCTTCGACGACATCGTCTGCGGTCGTGAATTCGTCCAGATGCTTGCACTGGAGAGTCATTTCCGCCCCTAGCGACCTGACCTGGGCGCCTTCACCAAGGACCTCTTGGGCCAAGGCCTTGTACACCGCACTAGATTGTGCGCCTCGCTTCAGCACCAGAATAATAAAACGAATAGAGTTTTTAAAATGTTTTACTTATTACTCTTCGTGCTTCTTCTGCATTTTTGACTCAAAAATAAATAATGCCGAAATATGACCCTTTTAAAACCACCTGGATTTTTATTGAAGCTGAATTTCTAACCAAAAATAACGCCTGGTAAAATATTTTGAACGCGAGGGTCTGCAATGTCTGATTTTTTACGTGGTTTATGGACAACCCCCAGGCTGAAACGAATGGTGCACCCAGCTTGTAAGTAAATCATAGATTTCTTTATTCACAGCTGCTGTGACTCGCTGGAAGTGTATGGTGAACTACCATGCTACTTAGGGTTGCCACCTCTTGAGAGGCTTTGACCCGGAGATTTTCACTGACCTGGGGGATGGTGGATTTTTAGTGAAACTAGATAATTGAAATCAAAACGATTCACAGTGTCGCCTAGCCGGACAAAACCTCAAAATTTTATTTTAGATTTTTCATGATTTAACATTTTTCTCTGTTTCTTAACAGGTTGAATAGGTCTTCTCGAAATTTCAAGTCCCGAGGACGAGAGTGCGATTTTTTACAGTACTTCAAAGGTGAAATAGATGATGAATTCTGAGGAAAACTATTTTCAAACCTAAGTTATTCAAATGGATATATCTTTTTAGTTAATATTCCGATTGGGATCAAACTGATTTCATTTGAAAAATTATTCGCTGGACTTATAGCTGCCATTCGACTTAGTCGATACAAGCCTTTCTTCTCGCTCAGACATGAAAAACAAATAATAAATCGTGCAATAATTTAAAGTTCAAAGTGGCTGTACTTTTTTTTTGAAACGGTTCGGAAAGATCGCTAGTTGTTCATGATACTTGAAAATTAGTGTACTTTCCGAAAACAAATATCTTGTTTTGTCCCTTTCTACCCCGAAGTATGAAAAAGGTGATTTTTCATGATACGTTTGAAGGAGACGCATGGTAGCCTTTGACTTCCCAGGGTTCGCAATATAATTTAATATTTGAAAAAATGCGTATTCCGTTAAAAAATTACCGCGCCTAATTTTTTGAAAATGGATTTTCGGAAATACTGCGCTTCATATTTGTAAATGTTGAATTTTCGAACCACCTTAAGTGCCAAAATTTTGAGGTAATAAAAAACAAAAAAATATACATCAAATATGTATTCAACGTCACAAAATTACCTTGATGTGAAGTTTTCATCAGATTCGGGCCACTTTTGAGGTTTTGTCCGACTTTTGTATGTATCACTGTGCGATGGCATTTTAGAGCAATTTAATCGATTTTTATTTCTACGTTAAAGTAAAACTATAATTTAATCGGGTGTAGTAGGGTGATGAGCCCATTAGCGCTATGTTTCTATTATCACGCTACCCATTTGAAGCCGTTGGTTAGAGCAGTGTCTACCATCTTTGTTTAACGCATTGAGTCAAATGGTAGCACAACAATAGGGGCACTCGATTCGTGTTTTCGTTGCGCTCAAACACGAGAATATCACTGTTTTCAGCGCATGTATGTTATTATCTTGGTACTTAACAACGAAGCAAAGCTATTGGTGCCAATTTGTACGCATTCCATTGTTTGTAGGCCGAGTAATTAATGCATCAGTGAGGCGCCCTCCTTAGTATGGTGAAAATAGGCACTTCACCCTATTTAACTTCCCCGACTAAGTGCCACGAATACAAAAGCATCGGCTACTCTCGCTGTGAAGGACAAGTCGAACGTGCATTGCTCTCCTCCACAACTAACAGGAAAAGGCGAGCAAAGAAGGCAGGCCAGCAGCATCATATAGGAGGCATTATGTGGTGTCGATTATTCATCACCAGAGGTAGCAACTAGGGTTCGTCGCGGTTGCGGTAATTACCGAAACCGCGCGGCATTTACCGCACCCGCACCGCAAAATCTGCGGTGCGGTGAGATACTTTTTCCCGCAGATGCGGTGCGGGAAAGAGCTTTTACCGCGCGGGTCCACCGAAACCGCACAGCCAAAAAAAATTGATAAGGTGATAATTTTGATTATTCTAAATTGATAAACAGACTGCTATTACGCTATTATTTTTACGACACATTTTGGACTAGTTATTTGATACTTCAAAGTAAAAATTCACAAACTAACCATTTCAAATACATAAAATGCAAGATCCAAATAGAGACAAAATTATTAGATCATTTAAAAACAATAAATTTGTACTCTTATATCCAATTTAAAAGTGCATCACTTCTCCCGATTTATGTTGGTAATCGTGGAATTATGAATCGTTTTCGATATCAATTTTTAAATTGCGAATTTTGACTAATTTAAACGAATTAGAGATGAACTAATTATGCTGGGACTTAAACACAACCCAAAGAATATAATTATCTTCATCAAACCAAACGAATTTTCAATAATTGGCAGTAAAGGATAAAAATGTATGAAAGCGTCCAAAATAAGGAGGGGTCCAAATTAGGATGATTATTCCATCATTCGTTCATCAACATCGTATTTTTATTTTCTTTGATTGCTGTGTCAATTCAATGTGAATTTTTCTGCAGTCAATTTTATTGGACTCTTTCTCAAAAAGTATGATACATTACTTTTTTCGCGTAATTCCATTCAAATTTACTATAATTTTCTACCAAATTAAGTCCTAATATTTTTTCAGTTAAGACTATTTTGTAGCTTTTTTTGCCAAAAACCACATAGTTTGACTTCCGTTCACCGCAATTGAAGTATTTGCCATTGGCTTATTGGGAAAATATTAGAGGAAAATACATTAAATGCTAGAACTCTCGAACTAGCCTTACAAGAATTACACTTCATACATTTTTAAAGTGTGCCCTTAGGCTCCCTTGTGCCAGTTAGCACCGCAACTCCCTTCTCGCACCATTCAGCGCCGTTTACTCATTGAGCACCAGACTTGTTCGCGAACTACTCGGTCTAGTCCCCGACGATGGACCTAGCCTACTCCGACGGAGAATTCCCCGGCGAGAGAAGTTCTCCCGAACCCGAGCCAACCAACCAGATGTCGAGGTCAGTTCGGCGATTCTGGTGGAGCAGGGCGTCCGGTTCGCTGATGCCCCGACGACCTGCGACTGGTGGTCGTCGCGGTCTACTCAGTCTAGTCCCCGGCGGTGGATCTAGCTTACGCCGACGGAGAGTTTCCCGGCGAAGGAGGCTCTCCCGATACCGATTCTTCTTTTGTTATAGCACCACAATTTCTTGAGCCCTTTGGCTTCCTCTCGTTCCGTTTCGCTCTACTTTCCCGATGAGCCATTCAGCTCCCGCCCTCACGTGTTCGCGAACTATTCAGTCTAGTCCCCAACAATGAATCTAGCCTATTCTCCTGTAACCGAGCGGTAGATTTCTCCTGATTCCGATGTTCGTTTTTGTGAGCCATTTAGCTCTCCGCGTCGTCCCGATCTACTCGATCTAGTCCCCGGCGGTGGATCTAGCCTACTCAACGGGCCATACAGTAGATGCTAAGGTCTATCCGGCGATTCCGGTTGGAGCGTAGCTTCCGGTTCACTAGAGCCCCAACGACCCACTGCTAGCTCTGCGACGCGGTCTACTCGGTCTAATCCCCGGCGGTGGATCTAGCCTACTCACGAGCTACCCGGTAGGATGTCGAGGTCGGTTCAGCGATTCCGGTGAAGCTTGACGTCCGGTTCCCAGGCGCCCCGACGACCCAACTCGGTGCTACGTCTCGTACTACTCAACTGGTCCCCAGCTTTGGACCTAGTCTACACAGTTGGAGAGTTCCCCGACGACGGAATTTCTCTCGAAACCCGATTTGCGGCTTCTTGCTGTTCTCTTCGCCACTTCCTCTACAGCTCGGAGAGTATGCTCGAGACCACTCTGTAGACAGCATCCCAGGTATGTTCGTCACGGCACATCTCTTCGACGATATTGTCCACTGTCATACCAGGTATACCCCTACGAACTTCTTCGAATCTAGGGTATTCGAAGACCACGTGTTCCGGTGTCTCCTACACAGTCGCACACTCCGGGCAAAGGGGTGACGAAGCATGTCCAAACCGATGCAAGTACTTCCGGAAGCATCCGTGCCCGGACAAAAACTGCGTCAAATGGAAGTTCACCTCTCCATGCTTCCTATGTACCCAGGCCGATACATTTAGGATGAGTCGGTGGGTCCACCTTCCTTTCTCCGCGCTGTGCCACTCCTGTTGCCATTTAGCCAACGAGTCCGCTCGAACCAGTCTCCTAGCGTTACGTGCATTTCTCCGCTGGTAGCATTCCACGTCCTCCGCCAGGATAATGCAGATGGGGATCATCCCGGCGATAACGCATACTGCCTCCGACGATATTGTTCTGTAGGCACTCGCGACTCGTACGGCCATCAGTCGGAATGTCCTGTTTAGCTTTTCACGGTTCCGCTTGGTTTTCAGCGCAGCACTCCAGGCAGGAACCCTATATCGGAGTATCGATGACGAAACAGTAGATAGCAGACGTCTCGTGCTGCTTCTCGGACCGCCGACGTTTGGCATGATTCTCGCTATTGCGTTCATTGCCTTCGCCGACTTTTCACAGGCGTAATCAACGTGGTTGTTGAAGCTCAACCGGTCGTCGATTATAACTCCCAATTGCTTCAATGCACGTTTCGATGCAATCACGTGCCCTCCGACGTCGATCTGCATCCGTTGAACCGATCTGCAGTTACTGACCAAAAACACCTCCGTCTTGTGGTGAGCTATTTGCAGCTTGACCCCGTTCATCCAGCTCTCGATCGCATCTATTGTCTCCATCACCGACACCTCCACTTCTTCAAGTGTCTCACCCATCACCGTTAGTGACACGTCGTCCGCGAAACCTACAATTTTCACTTTCCTAGGCAGCTGCAGCGTTAAGACCCCATCGTGCATCCCGTTCCAAAGGGTTGGACCGAGAATGGAGCCCTGAGGAACGCCCGCTGTGACACGCAATGACTGCTGTCCTTCGCTCGTCTCGTACAGCAGCACTCTGCTCTGAAAGTAGCTCTTCAGGATCTGGCATACATAGTCGGGAACCCTCATTCAATGCAGCGCTGCAGCGATGGCTTCCCAGCTGGCACTGTTGAACGCGTTCTTCACATCTATAGTGACCACAGCGCAGTATCGATCTTCTCTTCGCTTCTGTTTAGATGACTTCTCAGCACTCTCGAGCACTATCCGAATTGCATCCACTGTTGATGCTCCTTTGCGGAAACCGAACTGCATCTTGGACAGTCCGCGCTCACCTTCCGTGAATTTCGAAGAATAATCCTTTCCAGGAGTTTTCCGAGTGTATCCAGCAGGCATATGGGCCTGTACGAGGTCGGGTCACCAGGTGGCTTCCCTTGCTTCAGCAGCCACACCAGCTTCTGGACCTTCCACATTTCGGGGAAGTTGCCTTCATTTAGGCACTTCTGCATCACTATCCTGGACATGCTCGGATATGCCAGGATCGCAGCTTTCAGTACCACGTTTGGTATTCCATCCGGACCAGGGGTTTTCTTTGATTTTAGGCGCTTCGATGCTTATGCTAGCTCGTCGTTAGTCACTTGCCGATCCGTGTTTGTTCCTTCTTCTTCGCCGTACGGTGTCGGTGGCCATATAGTTGGATCGTGCTTCGGGAAAAGACCCTCGACGATTATCTTCAGCTTGCTCGGACACATTTCGGCTGGCGTCGTCGGACCCTTCATTTTCGCCATCACGACTCGGTATGCGTCACCCCAGGGATTGGTGTCTACTTCTCGGCATAGCTCCTTGTGGCACTCTGACTTGCTAAGTCTGATCTCCCGTTTTAAAGCGGCCCTAGCTTCCCGAAACGCTGCCTTACGCTCTTCTCTATCTGGTTCCGACCTTGCTCTTTGGGCCCGCCTTCTGGCTCTGAGACAAGCAGCGCGTAACGTACTAAGCGTCTCGTTCCACCAGTAAGCTGGACGCCGTTTGTTGCGTGGTTCCAGTTTTCGCGGCATTGTGGCGTCACAAGCCGCCACAATCCTTCTTGTTAGGTCAGCCGCATCCACGTTCTCGGTCCCGCCGTTCGGCCAAAGTGCCTCAACAAAGAAGTCTTTGTTGAAGGCTTTCTTCTTCCACTTTCGTTCGCCGGTCATCCTTCTCTTTACTGCCGCGGGGTTTCGTTGACCGATACGGTAGCGAATCTCCTGGTGGTCACTATGCGTATACGTTTCGCATACTCTCCAATTCATGTTCACCGTCAATGAGGGACTACAGAATGTGACGTCGATGATAGACTCCCTCTCGTCTCTCCGAAATGTGCTAACATAGCCTTCATTGCACAATCGTACGTCTAACTTCGCTAGAGCTTCCTGCAGGATACACCCTCTTGTGTTGGTTACTCTACTGCCCCATTCCACAGCCCAGGCATTGAAGTCACCACCAATGACTACCGGCTTCCGATCGATCAACTGCTCGGTTAACTGCTCCAGCATTAGGCTGAACTGCTCTACTATCCACCTTGGGGGAGTGTAGCAGCTACATACGAAGATGCCGTTGATTTTGGCTATCACGAAACCCTTGTATGAACGTTCTACCACTTCTTGGATAGGGAATCTTCCCATTACTTGTATCACAGCGGTTCCTGATCTATCCGCCACCCAGTTACCGTTATTAGGGGGGACTTGATAAGGCTCTGCGATCAAAGCGACATTGCACATAGTTTCTGTCGTAGACTGCCACAACAGTTGCTGTGCGGTATCACAGTGATTCAGGTTTATCTGGGTCACCTCCATCACCGTTGGCCTGCAGTCGCCTTCTTATAGGCTGGGCATTTAAAGCCACCCGTCTGATGGTCGTTTCCTTCCGATGGGGTGCAAAGCAAGCACTTCGGCCTCTGCGTGCAGTCTCTCGCAAGATGGCCCCTCTCCGCATTTCCAGCACATCCCGGATCTGTCCGGGCCTTTGCAAGCCCCTGCTAAATGTCCAAAGCCTAAACATTTGAAGCATTTCTCCGCTTGTTTATTTACTCGTGAGGCGGCTCTCAGTAGGCATCTCGACCATCTAACTGTAACTTTACCTACCTCCAGCGCCTTGTCTGCAGCGGTTACCGGTAAACGAATCATCGCTGTCTGCGTTCCTCCGTATCCCTTCCTTAACCGGATCGTCATGTGCACCTCGCCCAGTTTGCACTGCTGCTTCATAGCACCTCTCAGCTCGTCTTCCGTCGTTATTTCGTCGAGGTCCTTGCACACAATTACCATCTCCGGGCTTAAGGCTTTAACTTCTGCCTTTCCACCCATTGATTTAGTTACAGTCTCCTGCAAGGCAGAGCTACTAGTTGTAGTATTCTTCTTAAGCTCGAGGAGCATCTCATTTTTTTGGGTACGCCTGACTCTTAACACGTTTTCCCCCAAATCTTTCAGCTCCGGGTCCTCTCTGACCTTTTTGAGTAGTGCTGCGTACGTAGTCTCGTCATATGCTTTGACGAGCACTGCTTCTCCCTTAGGCGCCTTCTGACGAGCCGAGGGTTCTGATTTCCTCTTCTGCTCCCCTTTTCGCTCCTCCTTCTTTTTTTGCTGTTTCCCGCGTTTCTCCTTCCGACCTACAACGGTACTCCAGCTTTCACCCTGTAAGGTCCTTGCCTTCGGCAACAACAGCGTCCTCGAGCGTCTGCCTCTTTGACCCGCCTGGTCTTTCGTCTCCTGGCGAGGATCTTGTCCTCTTTGGAGTTATGGGAACTGGCGTATTCTTCACTCCAATCTGCCTCTCCTTACCCTGTTTCGGAGGGGCTAGGAGGATAGTGGCCTTAGCCGACGCCGATGCTCGCTCAGCTGAATCTGCCCTCTGCGTTGCCGTATCGTACTCTTTTACGGCAGACAGTAGCGCCTTCCGGATTTTGATGACCATCTCCTTAATGTCGTTGTGGACATTGTTTCTCGTGTCCACGAACTTGTGGAGCTCCTCCACCAAGTGCCACGCTACCACTACCTTTGGCGTTTGTGGGGTGCAGCTCATTGCGCTCTTCTCCGGCTGTTTTTGTTGCTGCTGTTGCTGATGCTTCGGTTTCCCCTTCTCCTGCTCTTGCTGGATGACTTCAGCTACTATTGGTGGTGGTGACCTCACCAACCCACCTCTGGCAAACGGATTCACCGTGCCTCCATTTATATGTTGCTTGTTTTTTCTCCATTTTATCGGGTCCCAACTCCGGGCCGCTATCTCCACTCGCTGCACCTAGTCGCCTCTCGCGATCCCATGATTATCTATGCTGCCAAAAAGCAGCAGTGAGGTTATGCAAAGGTTGACACTATCCTTCATGGGGAGTAGTGTTCAGAGCCGGATCGGCGTAAATCGGGAATACTTCAACCGAACCTAGTACCACCAACCAAATGATGGCGAGTTTTGAACGTACCCGGAGACCTGCCAGGGTTTTGTTGGGACGGAGGCAGCCATGCTGTTAGCCCACTCGCCATTTCAAGTCGGTGTCATCCTCCCTCACTCAGGGAGTAGAACAGCACGCCTGTCAGCCCAAAGTCGCCATCCTATTCGTCATCCGTGTCCTGTCCGTTGACATTCGCCATGGCCAGTATACCATAATCAGGATGTTACTGGCGTCGATCCTGATGTGCCGGTTGGCACTCCGGTTGGGCTAGGGTGCTTTCATTGCATTCAAGTCGTCGTTACAGTTCGGTCGCGTTTCCATTTGCGCCGTTTAAAGTTAAACCGTGCGTGTTTTAATTTGTATTGTTTTCATTTATCATTGCTGCGTAAGTAAAACATGCCGTGCGCGATTAATAATTGTACAGTGAGTGACGACAAACATGTGTAGTACTGCCATGGATCATTCGGGAAAAAATTCCACGCTGCATGCGTTGGTGCTCAGAGGAATCATGAGCAAAGAATACTAACATACATGCTGCCAATATGCTACGAGTGCCAGAAGCGTCTCGTGATGGAGTTAAATTTCGATAAACTGTACAGACAACAACAAGAAGCCATCAACCTCAACAAGCTAGTTATGAAGTTGAATCACAAACTCACATTCACATTTAGCAACTTCAATGTCCGAGATGGATTTGAATGTATCGAAATGCTCTTAAACGAGTTGAAAGGCGAAATTAAAACAACTGCAGCTAATCATAATAACGCGGTTGCACACTTAGCCAAAACCTCGGAGTTGTGGAATGAGCTGGCTGCTTCCAACAAAACTGGCAAAACTGATGTCGTTGCCACAAAAAATCACTTAACATCATTATTCGACCTATCGATGAAAGCTACGAAAAACAACATCGCAGCCTATGTCAATGAACTGACCACCGATATGACACGCGAGTTGAAACAAATTTGTTCAGAAATTGAAAAGGTCAGCAGCGTGATAACTGACATGGCTAACAACTGTTCGGCACAGAATATGAGTTATGTAAACCCAACTTTCACGGATGATATTATCGATGAGTTAAAGCAAATTTCTAGCGCAGTAAACTCACTTGAACAAAAGACTGTTGCTTCACCCACAACAGATTCCTCCCCTAGTTTAGAGGCTGAGATGTCCGTCGAGGCAGCCAGTAACTCAGGCTGGCGTTTCCTTGGCAACTCTAAGGTATGGAAGGCTGATTGGTCCGAATACGACGCACGTAAATTGCGTCGTCTCAATCAACAAAAAGCGGAGGAGAAAGCAAGAATTAAGAAGAAACGGAATAAACAGAGGCCCGCTAATGCACTTGACACCACCCGTAACTGTAATAATACCAAGCGTCGCGAGAATCACGGTTACAAGCACCACACAATTTTCGACAAAAATAACGGATGTAATTACAATCACAGCAGATTTGCGTACCATGATAACAAACGCCGCGACATCGACAATCTTCCCTTGGATAGAGAGCTTCTGGCTGAGGCAAAGGAACGTTTTTCGAGGCCACCTTCAACTTCGTTCAGACCTACCATTGCATTCCAGAGAGGCGATGTTTTAAACCCGTGCCCTACCGACCAACCTAGCACCTCACATCGAACAGCTGCTGCCACACCTATGTACCACTCCGGAATTGGCGCCTGTCAGTGTTTTTGCCGCAATCGACGCGCTCATTAGAGCAAGATAATAATGAATTGACAAATCATATTGCGATTCAAGATTTAGAAGAGATAGAGCTAGGTCTAATTAATTCCCATTCAACTAACACTTCTCCAAGAGAATCTCAGTCAAGAACAGAAATCTTGGTCTATTGCCAAAACATTAACCGCATGAAAAGTGCAGCTAAGATGAATGTGATTCAAAACAAAATATTAGGTTGTCATTATTCCGTAATTTTAGCAACTGAGACTAGTTGGGACGAAACAGTGAGAAGTGAAGAAGTTTTCGGGAGCAATTACAATGTCTTTAGGGATGACCGTGATTGTCATGTATCTGGTAAGAAGTCAGGAGGGGGCGCTTTGATTGCGATTTCAGCAAAACTAAATGCAGAAGTTATCAAAACTATAAAATCAAAAGAATTCGAGCATGTGTGGGTGAAAGTACATGTTAAAGACGAAACTCACGTTTTCGCTTCGGTGTATTTTCCTCCAAATTTTGCTCGAAAAACGACTTACGAAAAGTTTTATCATGCTGCTGAATGCATTATTAATAGTCTTTCCCCGCACGTAAAAGTTCACATATATGGCGATTTCAATCAACGCGGTATTGATTTCATACCAGATGCTGATAATGAGAGCATCCTACTTCCTGTTGTAGGGGAAAATGAAACTTTGCAGTTCATTTGCGATAAATCTGCCAGTTTAGGACTTATTCAAATAAATCACATAAGAAATCAGCGACATTGCTATTTAGATTTATTAATGACGAATATAGACGAAGGCTTCTGTGTAACGGAATCACTTACTCTCTTATGGAAGAATGAAGCTTATCATACAGCCATTGAGTTTTCTATATTCTTGCATGTTAACGACAGACCTGGTGATAGTGAATTTGAGGAGGTATTTGATTACGAGTCCGCTAACTATGAAAGCTTGAGGCAAAAAATTAATGCAATAAACTGGCAAATAGTTTTAAGAAATGAAGAAAATGTTGAAGCTGCCGTAGACATCTTCTACAAAATATTATTTGAAGTCATTCACGAAGATATACCACTGAAAAGAAGAAGGCGTCATTATAACTCAAAACATCCCATCTGGTATAATAGAGAAATCAAAAATTTAAAAAATCGTAAGCAGAAAGCACACAAAATCTACAAAAATACAACAGCGAAGATAACTTAACAAACTATTTAAATCTATGCGATCAATTGAACCTTGCCATTGATATCGCGTTTGTAGAGTACAATGCAAGAACAGAACGCAATATAAAAACTTGCCCAAAAAACTTCTTTAATTACGTAAAAACTAAAATAAAATCGGATTATTTCCCAACAGAAATGCATCTTGATGGAAAGGTAGGCGATAACTCAGAGGAAATCTGCAATCTTTTTGCAACATTCTTCCAGGAAACTTCTTTAATACGTAAAAACTAAAATAAAATCGGATTATTTCCCAACAGAAATGCATCTTCATGGAAAGGTAGCCGATAACTCAGAGAAAATCTGCAATCTTTTTGCAACATTCTTCCAGGAAGTTTACACTACATTTTCAGAGAAGGATCGAGAGCGTGAATACTTTTCATTCCTCCCAGAACTTTCAAGAGATATTAACATTAAACAGATAAAAGTACGTACAATCATGGATGCCTTAAAAAACTTGGATAGCTCTAAAAGCCCTGGACCTGATGGTGTTCCACCGGTGTTTTTAAAAACTTTGTCAATAGAACTAACCGCTCCTTTATTTTGGCTTTTTAACATGTCTCTAGAATCAGGTTGTTTTCCTAAAACATGGAAAAGCTCTTTCCTAGTTCCAATTTTTAAAAATGGTAAAAAATCCGATGTGCGTAACTATCGTGGAATAGCTATCATCTCGTGCATTCCCAAGATTTTCGAGGCGATTGTTAATGAAAATTTATTCCACCAAATCAAGAACAGAATTACCCATGTGCAACATGGTTTTTCCAAAGGGCGTTCTACAAGTACAAATCTACTCGAATTCATTAACTACACATTAACAGCAATGGATAACGGAAACCACGTTGAAGCTCTTTATACAGATTTTAGCAAAGCATTTGATCGCATCGACATACCCATGCTACTTTTTAAATTAGAAAAATAGGGTTTCAGCCAGGACTTCTTACATGGGTACAATCATATCTTACAAATCGTGAACAAGCGGTTAGATTTAAAGGGATAAAATCAATCCCAATTCAAGTTACATCAGGAGTCCCTCAAGGGTCTCATTTGGGCCCGCTATTCTTTATTTTATTTGTTAACGACATTTCCTTCATTCTAAAAAATGTAAAAGTTCTTATATATGCTGATGATATGAAACTATTTCTAGAAATAAGAAATGGTGAAGACTTTCAGACATTTCAAAACGAAGTAAATATATTTTATACATGGTGTAATAAAAGCCTTCTGAAACTGAATGTAAAAAATGTAATTCCATAACATTGAGTAGAAAGAATAATATACAGAACAATAGAGTCTTATTGGGAAATCAACAAGTAGAAAAGTGTGACAGAATAAGAGATCTAGGAGTTATTATAGATTCCAAAACATTCACAGATCATTATAACACAATAATGAATGATGATGATGATGACGGTCCCACCTCATACCCCCACAAAGGTGTGAGCTGAACGATTTATCTAAAAGATAATTAATATTTTGATCCATAACAAAACCAGTTAACAAAAAGAAACGGACTGGTTCAATTTGCAGACATAGCTTTCCTTCAAAAGAACGTAACCAGATACATTTCGAATATTCCGCCAACAACTAGGGTCCATCAAGAAAATTTCCATTCCGGGAAGATACTTGATAGAATCGGGAATTGAACCCAATAGCTTCCATTTCTGATAATTCTCTGTAAGACTCCTCCCGCCTGACCAAGACATCGGTACTACCACCTGCTAAGGTGAGCAGTGACGAGCCTAGTGGCAGTGCAGAGCCCGGTCGAGTTATATCATCCCCATCAGACCCCTTTATTGAAAGTTTCCTACCATTAACCCAAGGCAATCAAGGGATACTCCTATCCGAGAACATCATCACTTCCTCTTTCAATTCGATCACACAAATATCGAGGCAGCATTCCATTAATAATTTTAAAAATGAACACCATTGTTAAGTAATAATTTCTTTGCTTCACAGAGAGCCATTATAATGCGCTTAGCATGAAACTAGAGGAAGTGTATCTGTTACATTTTAAAATTAATCGCATGATTCTATTTTGCAATCGCTGTAACCTCAATATTTGTGTTTGATTGGCAAGAAACAAAATGGATGGGCAGAAGTCAATATGTGGTGAAACAATAGATTTATATAATAACATTTTACTACTGATTGTTAAATCATTTTTCAGACGACACAATATACCATACTTTTTAGCAATCTTTTTGATGACATTGTCGATGTGAGACTTAAAGGTTAACTTGTCATCAATGATTATTCCAAGATATTTTAATTCACTAACGCGATCAATAGTCTCACCATTTATTTCAACGTTAACGTCAGGCCTAGTATTAGCCGAAGAGATGATCATATATTTAGTTTTAGCAACATTTAACTTTAATTGTTTAAATTTTAACCAACGCGCAAGGGAATGCAAATCTTCGTTCAAATGCGCCACGGCTTCATCTATATCCTTAGCTGCAATGAACAGAACAGTGTCGTCAGCAAACAAATTTAAGTCACAAAATCGTAAAACCCGCCTCATGACATTTATATACATAATAAATAAAATAGGACCTAAGACACTACCTTGCGGCACTCCAAGAGGATTTCCGAGAGGACTAGATACAAAATCGTTAAAACTAGTTTTCTGAGTTCTATCACATAAATAGTTTTCAAACCACTTATGCGCTATCCCTCCGATACCAAATCGCTCTAAAGTTCTCAAAAGTAATGGTCTCGAAATTGTCTCAAATGCGCGTTTCAGATCCAAAAATACAGCAAAAATAGTCTCTTTAACCTCGATTTTCTCTTTCCATTTTGCTAACACTAGATTCAAAGCGGTTTCGCAAGAGTGTCCCTCTCGGTATCCCGATTGCTCCGGAATTAGCAAATTATTATTATTCAAATAACTCATCAGCTGGCCCTTAACAACAAGTTCTAAAATTTTCTCTAATGTGTGCAACATGTTAATGGGGCGGTACTCTTCGGCTTTATCCGTCCCAGTAACTTTGGGAATAGGAATCACAAGTGATTCCTTCCAAACTGTCGGCACGTGCCCAGTTTGTAGCGATTCATTTACAAGGTCCAGCAGATCGTGTCCGATGACATGAAAGCAATCCTGTATCACTTTTGCGTTTACATTATCGATACCAGCCGATTTTCCCAAAGAAAAACAAATATCTTTCAATTGTTCAAAAGTGATTGGGTGAAATCCATCAAACCTACAGTTAATATTAATCGGCTGTGTTATTTCCGCAGGTTCACTGACCAGCTCAATACTTTGATTGATCAGTTGCACACTGTTAACGAAATAACTGTTTAATTTTTCAGCTATTATTTGCTCAGATTGTTCTTCTACCCCGTTAAAAGTTATGGACTGCGAGGAACTAGGTTTAGGTTTAATTAAATTCTTTAGGATTTTCCATAACTCTTTGCTGTTGTTTTGATGTTGATCGATCTTCCTTTGAATGTACTCACATTTGGTCTTTTTCAAAGCTCGTGAATAAATATTTCGCGCGTGTGTGTACCGATTCCAAAGACGTTCACTATTAGTTCTGCAAAATTTCTTGTACTTTTTATCCCTTTTACGTTTCAGGCGCAAAAGATCTAAAGAGTACCAGCTGTTCGAGTTATTTAAATTAATATACTTTTGAGAAACTAAACTATTTGTACACTCTTTTAACACATTAGTTAGAACAGCTGCCTTGTTATCCAAATTTCCATTTAATTCCGTAAAATCCAAGCTTCTCGAAACCAGTTGAGACATGGCTTGTTACGAATATCTTTTCCAGCACTTAATTTTAACTTTATCCTCCTCACGGTTTGGTTCACTCTCCAGCAAAATTGAAATTGTCTCATGATCTGAAATTTTACAATCGGCCTCTACATACGAATGAACCCCATCAAAATTGGAATACACGTGATCTATCAATGTTCTACTGTGTCTGGAAATTCTTGTAAACTCACTAACCGTTTGCTTGAAATTGAAAAACTCAGCCAACTGCTTCAACTGATTCGAATTTTGATCGTTGAGCCAATCAATATTGAAATCGCCCGAAATTACATTAAGTTTGCTTAAATCAACGAAATTCTCCCACCAGTTTTCTAAAATTTCTAAAAATCGTCGATCGCTAGAACTAGGAGAATGGTATACTACTGCAAAGTTTCCCATCTGCATGCCTCTTTCAACTGATATACCCAAGAACCAATTATTATCAACTGCTTCGTTTAACCGAACGTTGAATTTAATCGATTCTTTGGCGTAAATAGCAACTTAGAGTCTTATTGGGAAATCAACAAGTAGAAAAGTGTGACAGAATAAGAGATCTAGGAGTTATTATAGATTCCAAAATAACATTCATAGATCATTATAACACAATAATGAATGATGATGATGATGACGGTCCCACCTCATACCCCCACAAAGGTGTGAGCTGAACGATTTATCTAAAAGATAATTAATATTTTTATCCATAACAAAACCAGTTAACAAAAAGAAACGGACTGGTTCAATTTGCAGACATAGCTTTCCTTCAAAAGAACGTAACCAGATACATTTCGAATATTCCGCCAACAACTAGGGTCCATCAAGAAAATTTCCATTCCGGGAAGATACTTGATAGAATCGGAAATTGAACCCAATAGCTTCCATTTCTGATAATTCTCTGTAAGACTCCTCCCGCCTGACCAAGACATCGGTACTACCACCTGCTAAGGTGAGCAGTGACGAGCCTAGTGGCAGTGCAGAGCCCGGTCGAGTTATATCATCCCCATCAGACCCCTTTATTGAAAGTTTCCTACCATTAACCCAAGGCAATCAAGGGATACTCCTATCCGAGAACATCCTTGATTGATCAGGAATTGAACCCGATATCTAGTAGTTATCAGAAGGAGTCATCAAGCCCCAACGAGCTAACTCCGTTATTACCACTATCGCAGCAATAACCGAACTTAACTCTATTGTCGAGCAAAGTCAACACAACTCCATCATCAAATCAGACCCTGATCACAACAAAAGTCTAAAAGCTTCGATTCAACCCGATGAGCTTTTAGTGCTGGTCACCATGTTCGATTTCAAGTTAGTCTCTATCTGCTTAGCGCGCGCGTGGCTCAGACTTTTGTAGACATCTCATTATTTTTTAATAACTTTAATAAACAAGTAACAAAAATCCATCATCATCATAGCGAATATAATAACTTAGTGTGACTAAATGCAAATAATAGAAGAGAAAAAAAAAATACAATCTTCGTGGTATTACATAGTTATTCAAATAACTCCAAAATATAAAAATTCAAAAAATCTGTCTACAAAGCAGATTTTACGTGTGAAATACATAGTGTTTTGAACTCCGCTAATGTTGCTGCACGTTTAATATGCCTAGGCATCGAATTGAAAAAACTTATTCCTTTGTACAACAAGGAGTTCTGTGATCTACTAAATAAAAAGTTTGGTGTTCTTGGATCCGACGCGTTTCTAGTGTTGTACCTATGCACATCACTTCCTCTTTCAATTCGATCACACAAATATCGAGGCAGCATTCCATTAATAATTTTAAAAATGAACACCATTGTTAAGTAATAAATTCTTTGCTTCACAGAGAGCCATTGTAATGCGCTTAGCATGAAACTAGAGGAAGTGTATCTGTTACATTTTAAAATTAATCGCATGATTCTATTTTGCAATCGCTGTAACCTCAATATTTGTGTTTGATTGGCAAGAAACAAAATGGATGGGCAGAAGTCAATATGTGGTGAAACAATAGATTTATATAATAACATTTTACTACTGATTGTTAAATCATTTTTCAGACGACACAATATACCATACTTTTTAGCAATCTTTTTGATGACATTGTCGATGTGAGACTTAAAGGTTAACTTGTCATCAATGATTATTCCAAGATATTTTAATTCACTAACGCGATCAATAGTCTCACCATTTATTTCAACGTTAACGTCAGGCCTAGTATTAGCCGAAGAGATGATCATATATTTAGTTTTAGCAACATTTAACTTTAATTGTTTAAATTTTAACCAACGCGCAAGGGAATGCAAATCTTCGTTCAAATGCGCCACGGCTTCATCTATATCCTTAGCTGCAATGAACAGAACAGTGTCGTCAGCAAACAAATTTAAGTCACAAAATCGTAAAACCCGCCTCATGTCATTTATATACATAATAAATAAAATAGGACCTAAGACACTACCTTGCGGCACTCCAAGAGGATTTCCGAGAGGACTAGATACAAAATCGTTAAAACTAGTTTTCTGAGTTCTGAGTTCGGCGTAAATAGCAACTCCACCGGTATGTCTGGAATGAGATAGGCAAAAAGCAACTTTATAACCCGGAATGCTATACTGATCAAATGCATCAGCATTAACAATATGTGTTTCTGATAGAAAAACCAACAATGGACGTTTTTTTTTTTTTATTCATTTCGTTTATTTGATAGGCACAAATGCGTTAGCTTGGCGGTGCCAAATTCTTTTGTTTTTACATTTTTTATATTTTAAAACTAGGAGGTTACAATGTTGAAATATTTTTTTAAAAAAGAAAAATTTTACAGCTATCTTAAGACTAGAAATAAGATTCTATATACAAGAGAGGGGCGAAAGATTTTTTTTATGAAAAAATTTTAAAACAAGGAATTCAATAGTAATAATTTTTAGGAAATATTTACAGTTATCTTAAAACTAACAATATAGTTTGGTACACAAAAGGGGGAACAAATATTTATGAGAAAATTCGCAGGTGTTTTAAGACTAGGGATACAATACTATTTACAAGATGGGGGACAATAGTTTTAACAAAGAGGTAAAATTACAACTATCTTAAAACTAGGAATACAGAATACAAATTTGAACTTTTTTAGCGGAGACTTATGCTTGGTCAAGATATTCAGAGGGGGGCTGTAGAAGCAGTTGTATCAAGGACAGGGGAGAGAAAGCGTAGATGGTGACCGGGAGAGAAGAGCAAAACTTGCAACTTTCGCTCAAACGGGAGATCAGCGAAAGATTACCGCCTCAGTCTAGTAGGTTGGATTGGCGGATGGTATTCTTCGGACCCGCGGGGAATCCTTCAAAAGTCATCGGACCTTGAGTCGCTCTCGCTTCAGTTTCCGTAGTGGTAAGTGCGACGGCGGTTACATAGTTGCAGTCTGGAGCTGATCGGTCCCACAAGGCAAGAGAAAGCTTCTAAAACGAGAAATAAAAAGAGAGGGGCTAAATTGGGATATTTGTCGTTTTTATGAAAGTATAAATAAGGGACATATAGGGGAAATCACGATTTGCCAGTATATCTCGGACTGGGACATTGGGTGGTCTACCTCGGGCCCGAAGGGAATCCTTTAACTGAGACCTGGCGTCCAAGTACCCGGCGCATACCCAGACAACGTGCTCGATGTCGTGATAGCCCTCGTCACAAGCGCACAGACTACTCTCCGCAAGCCCAATACGCCGCAGATGCGCATCCAAGGTGTAGTGGTTGGACATAAGTCGGGACATTACACGAATAAAATCCCGACCCACATCCATCCCCCTGAACCAAGGCTTCGTTGATACCTTTGGGATAATGGAATGTAGCCATCGTCCAAGTTCACCATTGCTACACGAGGTTTGCCAACTGTTGAGTGTCCTCTGACGACAAATACTAAAAAATTCGTTGAAGCAGATTGGTCTTTCGTATATGTCACCATTTAATGCGCCCACCTTTGCTAATGAGTCGGCCTTTTCATTGCCCGGGATAGAACAATGAGAGGGGACCCAAACAAAGGTAATCTGATAAGATTTTTCAGATAACGTACACAAGGACTCCCGTATCTTCCCCAGGAAATATGGGAATTGCTTTTTGGGCTTCATCGCACGAAGAGCCTCGATGGAGCTGAGGCTGTCCGAAATGATGAAGTAGTGATCTGTGGGCAGAGTGTCGATGATCCCAAGGGTGTACTGAATTGCAGCTAACTCTGCGACGTAAACTGAAGCGGGATCATTGAGCTTGAATGAAGCGGTGATAGTATTGTTGAAGATACCGAAGCCAGTGGACCCATCGAGATTTGATCCGTCAGTGTAGAACATTTTGTCACAGTCGACTTCTCGGAATTTATTATAAAATATATTGGGGATCACTTGCGGGCGTATATGGTCCGGGATTCCACGAATCTCTTCCTTCATGGATGTGTCGAAGAATACAGTAGAATCAGAAGTATCTAGGAAACGAACACGGCTGGGAGTATATGAAGAAGGATTAATGCTCTGTGCCATGTAGTCGAAGTACAAGGCCATAAATCGGGTTTGAGAATTAAGCTCGACGAGCCTCTCGAAGTTTTCAATCACCAACGGGTTCAGAATGTCGCATCGGATGAGCAATCGATATGAGAGTTCCCAAAATCGATTTTTTAGCGGAAGAACGCCCGCCAGCACTTCGAGACTCATCGTATGGGTCGAGTGCATGCAACCCAAGGCAATGCGCAAGCAACGATACTGGATTCTCTCCAGTTTGATGAAGTGTATGCTCGCAGCGGAGCGGAAACAGAAACACCCGTACTCCATCACCGACAATATCGTTGTTTGGTACAACCTGATCAGGTCTCCTGGGTGAGCACCCCACCATGTTCCAGTTATTGTTCGGAGAAAATTGATCCTTTGTTGGCATTTCTGTTTCAGATACCTAATGTGACATCCCCAGGTACCTTTAGAGTCGAACCAGACCCCGAGATATTTAAATGTGAAAACCTGGTTGATCGTTGCACCCATTAATAGAAGCTGGAGTTGCGCCGGCTCACGCTTCCTAGAAAAAACAACCAACTCAGTTTTCTCCGTGGAGAACTCAATACCCAGCTGAAGAGCCCAAGCAGACAAATTGTCCAAGGTATTTTGTAATGGTCCTTGCAAGTCGGCAGCTTTGGGCCCTGTAACAGAGACCACCCCGTCGTCTGCAAGTTGCCTTAGCGTGCATGAATTGGCAAGACAATCGTCAATGTCATTCACGTAGAAATTGTAGAGCAGGGGACTTAGACATGAGCCCTGGGGAAGACCCATGTAGCTAAATCGCGATGTTGTTAAATCGCCATGCGAAAAGTGCATGTGCTTTTCAGACAACAGGTTTAGCAAAAAGTTATTTAAAATTGGTGAAAGACCATGCTGGTGCAGCTTCTCTGACAGAATGTTGATAGAAACTGAGTCAAAAGCCCCCTTAATATCCAAGAAGACTGATGCCATCTGCTCTTTGTTAGCATAGGCCATTTGGATTTCTGTAGAAAGCAACGCAAGGCAATCGTTCGTCCCTTTGCCTTTGCGGAAGCCAAATTGTGTATCTGACAGTAAGCCATTTGCTTCAACCCAATTGTCGAGGCGAAACAAGATCATTTTCTCGAACAACTTCCGAATACAGGACAGCATTGCAATCGGCCGATATGAGTTGTGGTCGGAGGCTAGTTTTCCTGGTTTTTGGATGGCGATGACCTTCACTTGCCTCCAGTCATGAGGGACAATGTTACCCTCAAGAAACTTGTTAAATAAATTCAACAAGCGCCTTTTTGCAGTGTCAGGTAGATTCTTCAGCAAGTTGAATTTGATTCTGTCTAACCCTGGGGCGTTATTGTTGCATGATAAGAGAGCAAGTGAGAACTCCACCATCGAAAACGGTGTTTCGTTCGCGGTATCGTGAGGAGACGCGGCGCGGTACGTTTTCTGTACCGGGACAGAGTCCGGACAGATCTTCTTGGCGAAAGCAAATATCCAACGGTTTGAATATTCCACGTTCTCGTTGGTACTATTACGGTTTCGCATACGTCGAGCCGTACCCCAAAGAGTGCTCATCGCTGTTTCTCTCGTTAACCCGTCGACGAACCGGCGCCAATAACTACGTTTTTTGGCTTTCATTAGACTCTTCATTCGCCTTTCTAACGACGCGTACTGTAGATAGCTAGCGGGTAACCCGTCTTCCCGGAAGGCCTTATATGCAGTGGACTTTTCCGCGTACAGCTCTGAGCACTCTTTATCCCACCACAGGGTGGGAGACCGTCCATGGGTATTCGCGCTGGGTACTGGTTTAGTCTGAGCTTGATTCGCACTGTCGAGAATCAAGCCAGCCAAAAACCTGTACTCTTCCTCCGGAGGAAGTTCTTGAGTGGATTCGATTTTAACGGATATCGCGGTCGCGTAACTCTTCCAATCAATGTTCCGTGTGAGGTCATACGATACATTGATTGTTTCCGATGTTCTTGAACCGTTAGCAATTGAAATCACGATAGGCAAATGGTCGCTACCGTGGGGATCAGGGATCACCTTCCACATGCAATCTAACTGTAGCGAAGTCGAGCATAGAGATAAATCCAACGCGCTTGCGCGTGCTGGTGGTGTAGGAATCCGCGTCATTTCTCCCGTGTTTAAGATGGTCATGTTGAAATTATCGCAAAGATCTTGGATTAATGTTGATCTATTATCATCATGAAGACAGCCCCATACCGTACCGTGCGAGTTAAAGTCTCCCAGAACTAGCCGCGGTGCCGGTAAGGATTCCGTGATATTACAAAGCGTTCGGTGCCCTACCGAGGCTCTAGGAGGAATGTAGAGGGAAGCAATGCAAAGGCGTACAGCTCTGAGCACTCTTTATCCCACCACAGGGTGGGAGACCGTCCATGGGTATTCGCGCTGGGTACTGGTTTAGTCTGAGCTTGATTCGCACTGTCGAGAATCAAGCCAGCCAAAAACCTGTACTCTTCCTCCGGAGGAAGTTCTTGAGTGGATTCGATTTTAACGGATATCGCGGTCGCGTAACTCTTCCAATCAATGTTCCGTGTGAGGTCATACGATACATTGATTGTTTCCGATGTTCTTGAACCGTTAGCAATTGAAATCACGATAGGCAAATGGTCGCTACCGTGGGGATCAGGGATCACCTTCCACATGCAATCTAACTGTAGCGAAGTCGAGCATAGAGATAAATCCAACGCGCTTGCGCGTGCTGGTGGTGTAGGAATCCGCGTCATTTCTCCCGTGTTTAAGATGGTCATGTTGAAATTATCGCAAAGATCTTGGATTAATGTTGATCTATTATCATCATGAAGACAGCCCCATACCGTACCGTGCGAGTTAAAGTCTCCCAGAACTAGCCGCGGTGCCGGTAAGGATTCCGTGATATTACAAAGCGTTCGGTGCCCTACCGAGGCTCTAGGAGGAATGTAGAGGGAAGCAATGCAAAGGTCTTTACCTTTGATTAAAACTTGACAAGCGACAATTTCAATGCCTGGTGTCGAAGGGAGGTTAATTCGGTTGAAAGAATAGCACTTTTTGATCCCCAAAAGTACTCCTCCATAGGGGTTTTCTCGATCCAGACGAATTATATTAAAGTCGTGGAAGTTGAGATTTATATCGGAAGTTAACCAAGTTTCACATAATGCGAAAGCATCACATTTTAAACTATTTAGTAAAAATTTAAAGGAATCGATTTTCGGGAGGATACTTCTGCTGTTCCACTGTAGAACAGTGATCGAATCGGTGACCTCGCTCGATGACTTAGCCATCGAAGGATACGATCGCTGCAAGGAGGGGCCATTTAGTAGTCAACTGCTTCAAAAATGTTTGCACTATAGGGAGAAAACGTATCAGAAGGCTTTTAAGAGGATCAGTAACATTGAAAGCTGTGAAAATTAAGTCCACTATGTCAGAAAATTTCATTAGTCCGCTACTGGACTGAGTATCTGTTTGAAAAAAGGGGACACTTGGGGTTTTTGGTGTCCCTGGAAGTGGTGGGTACTCCTTGTTAGAATTAATATTTCCAAGTCCTGGAGCAAATTGCTTCGGCTTTTGTGCATCACTTCCGTTGGATTTATTGATTGCGGTTGGCGCACTCTGAGTAGACGACACCTTGGCACCCTTACGAGGCAATGTAGGGGAGGCTAGATTTCTCCTCTTCCTGGATTCCCCTGGGTTAACCAATGATGTTCCCTCTTGTGGGTCGTCAGATTCTTGCTCAACGCCAGCCAAAAGAGCAAAGGAATTTTCGGAAGGGACAGATGGCGAAGCATTCTTTAGCATTTCTGCATAAGAGTGCCTCGAGCGATCCTTAAGGGAGCGCTTAATTTTATCCCCGCGCTGCTTGTACGCCGGGCATGACTTAAGAGCATGCGGAGGGCCCCCGCAGTAAATACACTTCTCAGTTTCTCCACCGCAAGCGTCATCCTCATGCTCTCCCTCGCATTTGCCGCACCGTTTTTTATTGCCACAATAAGTGGCTGTGTGGCCCAGTTGCTTGCAATTGCTGCAGTTCATTACCCGCGGTACAAATAGGCGAACAGGTAGGCGAACCTTATCCAGGAGGACATAGTTGGGAAGAGCAGATCCGGAGAAAGTCACCCGAATCGAGTCTGACGGAGAATAAGTTGTCTTATCATCTTCAGTTTTTGCGGAATACAATTGCTTGCATTCCAGAATTTTCACCTTTTGAAGTGAAGGGTCCTTAAAGCAGCCAACCCCGTACTTCAACAGGTCTTCGCACTTTAGACCCGGTTCGGCGACGACCCCATCGATCTCCACAACTCTACAAGGCACATACACTTTGAATTGCTTCGTAAAACGCTCGCTGCGAGCAATCTGGTTTGCCTGGTCGAGGTCATTTACTATAACGCGTATCTTATTAGCTCGAACACGTGTTATCTGAGCCACGGACGGGTAGTTGGCAGTCAGCTCCCGTGAGATTTCTAGAATATTGGGCGATTTCGTGTTGGGCCGGAAATACACCACCCAGGGTCCAGTCGAACTGGCTGGGTATGTTTTAATACGGGGAGGACTGGGGGAATCAGGGGAGGGAGTAATTTCGGGTTTATCCGGTATATCCATGGGAATATCATTCCCATCCAATGTTACTTCGCCCTCGGCCATTTAGGCACGAGGATAACACGTGGTGTAAACGAGAGATGAAACTTATATTCAGGGGAAAGGGCAGAAGTAGAGACCGATCGGGGAAAGGGAAATGAAAGAAAAAAAAAATACTTAGCTTATATAGCGGCGATTCCGGCTATTCTGGTATTCACTTCACCAGCCTGGGCACCGGCGAACAAAGACTGCCTCGAACAATGGTTGACCTTCACTGACAATTTATTCTTGTTCACTTTATGCACAGCACCAGAAAACGAACTGCTTCGATCGAGAGCTCGGAGAGTTATGAACAATGGACGTTTGTTTTCTACAAGATGTCGCATTGCAACAAAGTTTGTAGACAACCCAGCTATATTTAAACATAATATTTCAGACAGCCTCCCGTTTGTTAGTTGCTATTCACTCAACAAAACGTTGCTTTTTTTCGATTCTAGCAGTCTCCGATATACTGAACACTGCTTACTAAATGCCGCATGGTTTACGTCCAAATTCATTTTGCGTTCACTATTCTTTTTTATACAATTTACACATTTAAAATCAGTTAACGAGCATTCAGATGTTCTATGTGCTCCATTACATCTGGAGCATGTTTCTTTATTAACGCATACCGTACTCTTATGACCAAATTCTCCACAGTTGAAGCAGCGCAGCACGTTAAAGGCCTCTAAAACAGAACACCTATCCCAACCAATGTTCACCATACGGGCTGACATCAGGCCGCTATAAGTGTTCTTATCAACTTCAATTATAACATTGTATTTGTTATACTTGAAGCGTGGATTTTCAAAATTGGCAACAACTTTAACATAATCGACCGGAATGCCCTCATTCTGATTCTTTAATAAGTCAACGAAAACTTCCTCAGAGTATCGATCACTCATCCCCATTATTTTCAACTTCGGTTTACAGGGTATCGGTATAACAGAATTATACTTTTCACCCAGATTGCTTACAATGTTTTCTTTCACCGATTCAATATTATCCCGAGTTGCACACTCCACAATAATCGAGCCATCTTTACCGTTTTTAAAGTTGCTAATTTTGTGCACCTTTGGATCTAATTTATTTTTTAATTCATTCCTCGTGTCGTCACTCGATTGCAACGGCTCGACTGGTTTAATCACAATGACCGGGCGAGCCTTACGTTTCGTTTGACTTCTAGTTCTAATTTTATTCGTCCCAGTAGCTCCCGACAAAACATTCGCGTAAGTAATTCTACTATTTTTATCAAAAACCTCGTCATTATTTCCATCATCGTCTATTTCAATTAACATCGGTTCATCTTCTTTATTCGTCAAAATTTTTCGTTTTCTACTGGGATTCCCGTCAGATTCAGAATGAACCTTTCTATTACTAAAATTCCTCTTTCTGTTCATTCCAACTAATTCAATTTCACGCTTAACATTTTCATTTAAACAACTTTTCAAATCTTCCAACTTTTTGGCAACACTGTTTTTCAAGCTAGCCAATTTACTCTCGAGAGAGTTGTTGAAAGACCTGATCAGTCTTTCTATTCCGTTTTCTACTGCGATGTTTAACTGTGCATCGATGTTTTTTCGGGCATCAGTGAGAGACTCAAAAATGGAAGCGAATTGTTCCATCTTCTTATTCAACTCAATGGATATCGAACTAACATCCTGCACACCAGAAGACTGATCTGATAAACACTTCGCACACTTGTAGCAAAGACTTGCATTATCAGCCACCCAATTTACCATGGCTTTTGTTAGCCCGGAACATTTTTGATGATATTTATCACCGCAAAAAAGACATACAACCAGGCCTTCGGCGAGACTCACCGTGCTCGTACACTTTGCACACAGGCCGCTCATTATAGGCAAATTAAACTACAGCTGGAGAAGCGGGACAATACCAAAGAACAATATAACACTGCGTCTTCCACTGCGGGCAAGCTTATAAAGCCAGCCGCAGCGAAATGAAATCTGAAAATCACAGAGCAATAATAGTCTGTATGACTACACACTATACTTATCTGAATGATATTTCGATTAGCAATAGGCGCCCACAAAGTTTTCAACGAAAAGTAAAGTATTTCACACGATTTAACCGATTGATGTTTACGCACTCTTTCACACAAGTTACCATATTCACTTTCACAAAAGCAAACAGCACACTAGGTTTTATTAAACGCGTCAGCTATAATTTCCAAGATCCCTACACAATAAAAACATTATATGTAGCCTATGTGCGTTCAACACTAGAATATTGTAGCATAGTTTGGTCGCCTTTTTCAGCAACGCATGCAAACCGGATAGAATCAGTACAAAAGCAGTTTTTGATGTTCGCTCTTCGTAAACTAGGTTGGACTGGACTACATTTGCCATCTTATGAAGCACGGTGCATGCTAATTGACATTCAAACCTTGAAAGATCGTCGTGAATTTTCTATGGTATCATTTGTAAACGACATTGTATCACATCGTATTGATTCATTCGAACTTTTATCGAAACTAAATTTTTATGCTCCTTCTCGACAACTACGTAACCGCAGCAATTGTACAATTCGCCATCGCACTAATTATGCCAAGTTTGGCCCTTTAAACCAAATGATGAATATTTACAACAAACATTGCAAAAGCATTGACTTCACTATGTCGAAAACAAAACTTAAGCAGCAGTTTAAAGTAAACCAAAATTTTAACTAGTGTTATGTTAGTTTAATAATTATTGTAAGAAATCGGTCTACATCTGATTGACGACTTGAAATAAATAAATTGCCTAGATCTTAGATTATTGGAATCTTAGGATCTTAGCAGAAGCGACACAGACTCGCTTCGTCGGAACTGCTTTCGGAGTTATGGCTTTTTTTAGAGGTTTAGAAGAGCCCAATCTTAGCCCCACCATATCCTAGCATAGCTTCCCACCTCGCAGTAGGGCCGTGGGGGGGGGGGGTTCGTTAGGCCCCTAGACTCCTGTCCTTCCTGTCCCTGCTGCCCCCTGTGTGTTTTTTTTTTCTTTTTTTTTAGAGAGCAGTAAAAACATTTTCAGGAAAACCCTGAGTGAGGAAAAATGTGCAAAAACCCCAATGTCTCAGGGAACGGGTTTGGGCTGCCATCACCCGACCCGCTAAAAACCACTGCTCTTGCCCAGAACCTGATTCATCCCCGGCACTACCTTACGGCATTACTTCGGGGAGGGGTTTTTATGTGCATAGCACACACTAATTCAACTACTTACTAGTTCGTTTCTTCCGCAGGGTTACAGCCCCACTCCTCTACACCCCACCAATTCTCTACCATTCACACAGACTGGCAAGTTCTGCATGGCAGTCGGAAAGCTGGCTGTGAGTCGAGGCTTAGTACTCCTCCCCTACGAGTACAGTCTGGGCGGCTTGTGCCAGTTAGCACCGCAACTCCCTTCTCGCAATATTCAGCGCCGTTTACTCATTGAGCACCAGACTTGTTCGCGAACTACTCGGTCTAGTCCCCGACGATGGACCTAGCCTACTCCGACGGAGAATTCCCCGGCGAGAGAAGTTGTCTCGAAACCGAGCCAACCAACCAGATGTCGAGGTCAGTTCGGCGATTCCGGTGGAGCAGGGCGTCCGGTTCGCTGATGCCCCGACGACCTGCGACTGGTGGTATTTCGTCGCGGTTTACTCAGTCTAGTCCCCGGCGGTGGATCTAGTTTACGCCGACGGAGAGTTTCCCGGCGAAGGAGGCTCTCCCGATACCGATTCTTCTTTTGTTATAGCACCACAATTTCTTGAGCCCTTTGGCTTCCTCTCGTTCCGTTTCGCTCTACTTTCCCGATAAGCCATTCAGCTCCCGCCCTCACTTGTTCGCGAACTACTCAGTCTAGTCCCCAACCATGGATCTAGCCTACTCTCCTGCAACCGAGCGGTAGATTTCTCCTGATTCCGATGTTCGTTTTTGTGAGCCATTTAGCTCTCCGCGTCGTCCCGATCTACTCGATCTAGTCCCCGGCGGTGGATCTAGCCTACTCAACGGGCCATACAGTAGGTGCTGAAGTCTATCCGGTGATTCCGGTTGGAGCGTAGCTTCCGGTTCACCAGCGTCCCAACGAGCAAGCTCTGCAACGCGGTCTATTCGGTCTAATCCACGTCCTCCGCCAGGGTAATGCAGATGGGGATCATCCCGGCGATAACGCATACTGCCTCCGACGATATTGTTCTCTAGGCACTCGCGACTCGTACGGCCATCAGTCGGAATGTCCTGTTTAGCTTTTCACGGTTCCGCTTGGTTTTCAGCGCAGCACTCCAGGCAGGAACCCCATATCGGAGTATCGATGACGAAACAGTAGATAGCAGACGTCTCGTGCTGCTTCTCGGACCGCCGACGTTTGGCATGATTCTCGCTATTGCGTTCATTGCCTTCGCCGACTTTTCACAGGCGTAATCAACGTGGTTGTTGAAGCTCAACCGGTCGTCGATTATAACTCCCAATTGCTTCGATGCAATCACGTGCCCTCCGACGTCGATCTGCATCCGTTGAACCAATCTGCAGTTGCTGACCAGCAACACCTCCGTCTTGTGGTGAGCTATTTGCAGCTTGACCCCGTTCATCGAGCTCTCGATCGCGTCTATTGTCTCCATCACCGACACCTCCACTTCTTCGAGTGTCTCACACATCACCGTTAGTGACACGTCGTCCGCAAAACCTACGATTTTCACTTTCCTAGGCAGCTGCAGCGTTAAGACCCCATCGTGCATCCCGTTCCAAAGGGTTGGACCGAGAATGGAGCCCTGAGGAACGCCCGCTGTGACACGCAATGACTGCTGTCCTTCGCTCGTCTCGTACAGCAGCACTCTGCTCTGAAAGTAGCTCTTCAGGATCTGGCGTAGATAGTCGGGAACCCTCATTCTATGCAGCGCTGTAGCGATGGCTTCCCAGCTGGCACTGTTGAACGCGTTCTTCACATCTATAGTGACCACAGCGCAGTATCGATCTCCTCTTCGCTTCTGTTTAGATGACTTCTCAGCACTCTCGAGCACTATCCGAATTGCATCCTCAGTCGATGCTCCTTTGCGGAAACCAAACTGCATCTTGGACAGTCCGCGCTCACCTTCCGTGAATTTCGAAGAATAATCCTTTCCAGGAGTTTTCCGAGTGTATCCAGCAGGCGTATGGGCCAGTACGAGGTCGGGTCGCCAGGTGGCTTCCCTTGCTTCAGCAGCAACACCAGCTTCTGAACCTTCCACATTTCGGGGAAGTTGCCTTCATTTAGGCACTTCTGCATCACTATCCTGAACATATCCGGATATGCCAGGATCGCAGCTTTCAGTACCACGTTTGGTATTCCATCCGGACCAGGGGCTTTCTTTGATTTTAGGTGCTTCGATGCTTCTGCTAGCTCGTCGTTAGTCACTTGCCGATCCGTGCTTGTTCCTTCTTCTTCGCCGTACGGTGTCGGTGGCCATATAGTTGGATCGTGCTTCGGGAAAAAACCCTCGACGATTATCTTCAGCTTGCCCGGACACATTTCGGTTGGCGTCGTCGGACCCTTCGTTTTCGCCATCACGACTCGGTATGCGTCACCCCAGGGATTGGCGTCTACTTCTCGGCATAGCTCCTTGTGGCACAGACTTAGCAAGTCAAGTCTGATCTCCCGTTTTAAAGCGGCCCTAGCTTCCCGAAACGCTGCCTTACGCTCTTCTCTATCTGGTTCCGACCTTGCTCTTTGGGCCCGCCTTCTGGCTCTGAGACAAGCAGCGCGTAACGTACTAAGCGTCTCGTTCCACCAGTAAGCTGGACGCCGTTTGTTGTGTGGTTCCAGTTTTCGCGGCATTGTGGCGTCACAAGCCGCCACAATCCTTCTTGTTAGGTCAGCCGCATCCATGTTCTCGGTCCCGCCGTTCGGCTGAAGTGCCTCAACAAAGAGGTCTTTGTTGAAGGCTTTCGTCTTCCACTTTCGTTCGCCGGTCACCCTTCTCTGTACTGCCGCGGGGTTCCGTTGACCGATACGGTAGCGAATCTCCTGGTGGTCACTATGCGTATACGTTTCGCATACTCTCCAATTCATGTTCACCGTCAATGAGGGACTACAGAATGTGTCGATGATAGACTCCCTCCCGTCTCTCCGAAATGTGCTAACAGAGCCTTCATTGCACAATCGTACGTCTAGCTTCGCTAGAGCTTCCTGCAGGATACACCCTCTTGTGTTGGTTACTCTACTGCCCCATTCCACAGCCCAGGCGTTTAAGTCACCACCAATGACTATCGGCTTCCGATGGATCAACTGCTCGGTTAACTGCTCCAGCATTAGGCTGAACTGCTCTACTGTCCACCTTGGGGGAGCGTAGCAGCTACATACGAAGATGCCGTTGATTTTGACTATCACGAAACCCTCGTATGAACGTTCTACCACTTCTTGGATGGGGAATCTTCCCATTACTTGTATCACAGCGGTTCCTGATCTATCCGCCACCCAGTTACCGTTATTAGAGGGGACTTGATAAGGCTCTGCGATCAAAGCGACATCGCACATAGTTTCTGTCGTAGACTGCCACAACAGTTGCTGTGCGGTATCACAGTGATTCAGGTTTATCTGGGTCACCTCCATCACCGTTGGCCTGCAGTCGCCTTCTTGTAGGCTGGGCATTTAAAGCCACCCGTCTGATGGTCGTTTCCTTCCGCTGGGGTGCAAAGCAAGCACTTCGGCCTCTGCGTGCAGTCTCTCGCAAGATGCCCGTCTCTCCGCATTTCCAGCACATCCCAGATCTGTCCGGGCCATTGCAAGCCCCTGCTAAATGTCCAAAGCCTAAACATTTGAAGCATTTCTCTGCTTGTTTATTTACTGGTGGGGCGGCTCTCGGTAGGCATCTCGACCATCCAACTGTAACTTTGCCTACCTCTCGCGCCTTGTTTGCAGCGGTTACCGGTAAACGAATCATCGCTGTCTGCGTTCCTCCGTATCCCTTCCTTAACCGGATCGTCATGTGCACCTCGCCTAGTTTGCACTGCTGCTTCATAGCACCTCTCAGCTCGTCTTCCGTCGTTATTTTGTCGAGGTCCTTGCACACAATTACCATCTCCGGGCTTAAGGCTTTAACTTCTGCCTTTCCACCCATTGATTTAGTTACAGTCTCCTGCAAGGCAGAGCTACTAGTTGTAGTATTCTTCTTAAGCTCGAGGAGCATCTCATTTTTTTGGGTACGCCTGACTCTTAACACGTTTTCCCCCAAATCTTTCAGCTCTGGGTCCTCTCTGACCTTTTTGAGCAGTGCTGCGTTCGTGGTCTCGTCATTTGCTTTGACGAGCACTGCTTCTCCCTTAGGCGCCTTCTGACGAGCCGAGGGTTCTGATTTCCTCTTCTGCTCCCCTTTTCGCTCTTCTTTCTTTTTTGCTGTTTCCCGCGTTTCTTCTTCCGACCTACAACGGTACTCCAGCGCTCACCCTGTAAGGTGGCGTCCTTTCCTTCGGCAGCAACAGCGTCCTCGAATGTCTGCCTCTTTGACCCGCCTTTTCCCCCAGTTTTTTTTTTGAGAGCAGTAAAAAAATTTTCAGAAAAACCCTGAGTGAGGAAAAATGTACAAAAACCCCATTGTCAGGGAACGGGTTTGGGCTGCCATCACCCGACCCGCTAAAACCACTGCTCTTGCCCAGAACCTGATTCCTCCCCGGCACTACCTTACGGCATTACTTCGGGGAGGGGTTTTTATGTGCATAGCACACACTCTAATTCAACTACTTACTAGTTCGTTTCTTCCGTAGGGTGACAGCCCCACTCCTCTACACACCACCAATTCTCTACCATCCACACAGGCTGGCAAGCTCTGCATGGCAGTCGGAAAGCTGGCTGTGAGTCGAGGCTTAGTACTCCTCCCCTACGAGTACAGTCTGAGCGGCAAACTTCTGACTGTCTAATTCACCGAGCCCTGCGGCTCGCTTGTGCCGGTTAGCACCGCAACTCCCTTCTCGCACCATTCAGCGCCGTTTACTCTTTGAGCACCAGACTTGTTCGCGAACTTCTCGGTCTAGTCCCCGACGATGGACCTAGCCTACTCCGACGGAGAATTCCCCGGCGAGAGAAGTTCTCCCGAAACCGAGCCAACCAACCAGATGTCGAGGTCAGTTCGGCGATTCCGGTGGAGCAGAGCGTCCGGTTCGCTGATGCCCCGACGACCTGCGACTGGTGGTATTTCGTCGCGGTCTACTCAGTCTAGTCCCCGGCGGTGGATCTAGCTTACGCCGATGGAGAGTTCCCCGGCAAAGGAGGCTCCCCCGGTACCGATTCTTCTTTTGTTTTAGCACCACAGTTTCATGAGCCCTTTGGCTTCCTCTCGTTCCGTTTCGCCCGATCTACTCGATCTAGTCCCCGGCGGTAGATCTAGCCTACTCAACGGGCCATACAGTAGGTGCTGAGGTCTATCCGGCGATTCCGGTTGGAGCGTAACTTCCGGTTCACCGGCGCCCCAACGACCCACTGCTAGCTCTGCGACGCGGTCTACTCGGTCCAATCCCCGGCGGTGGATATAGCCTACTCACGAGCTACCCGGAAGGATGTCGAGGTCGGTTCAGCGATTCCGGTGAAGCTTGACGTCCGGTTCCCAGGCGCCCCGACGACCCAACTCGGTGCTACATCACGCACTACTCAACTGGTCCCCGGCGGTGGGCCTAGTCTACACAGTTGGAGAGTTCCCCGGCGGCGGAATTTCTCTCGAAACCCGATTTGCGGTTTCTTGTTGGTCTCTACGCCACTTCCTCTGCAACTCGGAGAGTATGCTCGAGACCACTCTGTTGACAGCGTCCCAGGTATGTTCGTCACGGCACATCTCTTCGACGATATTGTCCGCTGTCATACCAGGTATACCCCTACGAACTTCTTCGAATCTAGGGCATTCGAAGACCACGTGTTCCGGTGTCTCCTGCACGGTCGCACAACCCGGGCAAAGGGGTGACGAAGCATGTCCAAACCGATGCAAGTACTTCCGGAAGCATCCGTGCCCGGACAAAAACTGCGTCAAATGGAAGTTCACCTCTCCATGCTTCCTATGTACCCAGGCCGATACATTTGGGATGAGTCGGTGGGTCCACCTTCCTTTCTCCGCGTTGTCCCACTCCTGTTGCCATTTAGCCAACGAGTCCGCTCGAACCTGTCTCCTAGCGTTACGTGCATTTCTCCGCTGATAGCATTCCACGTCCTCCGCCAGGGTAATGCAGATGGGGATCATCCCGGCGATAACGCATACTGCCTCCGACGATATTGTTCTTTAAGGCACTCGCGACTCGTACGGCCATCAGTCGGAATGTCCTGTTTAGCTTTTCACGGTTCCGCTTGGTTTTCAGCGCAGCACTCCAGGCAGGAACCACATATCGGAGTATCGATGACGAAACAGTAGATAGCAGACGTCTCGTGCTGCTTCTCGGACCGCCGACGTTTGGCATGATTCTCGCTATTGCGTTCGTTGCCTTCGCCGACTTTTCACAGGCGTAATCAACGTGGTTGTTGAAGCTCAACCGGTCGTCGATTATAACTCCCAATTGCTTCAATGCACGGGAAAAGACCCTCTTCTGCGCCCCTTTTCGCTCCTCCTTCTTTTTTTGCTGTTTCCCGCGTTTCTCCTTCCGACCTACAACGGTGCTCCAGCTTTCACCCTGTAAGGTGGCGTCCTTTTCTTCGGCAGCAACAGCATCCTCGAGCGTCTGCCTCTTGGACCCGTCTGGTCTTTCTTCTCCTGGTGAGGATCTTGTCCTCTTTGGAGTTATGGGAACTGGCGTGTTCTCCACTCCAATCTGCCTCTCCTTACCCTGTTTCGGAGGGGCTAGGAGGATAGTGGCCTTAGCCGACGCCGATGCTCGCTCAGCTGAATCTGCCCTCTACGTTGCCGTATCGTACTCTTTTACGGCAGACAGTAGCGCCTTCCGGATTTTGATGACCATCTCCTTAATGTCTTTGTGGATATTGTTTCTCATGTCCACGAACTTGTGGAGCTCCTCCACCAAGTGCCTCGCTACCACTACCTTTGGCGTTTGTGGGGTGTAGCTCCTTCCGCTCTGCTCCGGTTGTTTTTATTGCTGCTGTTGCTGTTGCTTCGGCTTCCCCTCCTCCTGTTCTTGCTGGGTGACTTCAGCTACTATTGGTGGTGGTGACCTCACCAACCCACCTCTGGCAAACGGATTTGCCGTGCCTGCTCCATTTATATCGGTTGCTTGTTGTTTCTCCATTTTATTTTATTGGGTCCCAAATCCAGGCCGCTATCTCCACTCGCTGCACATAGTCGCCTCTCGCGATCCCATGATTATCTATGCTGCCGAAAAGCAGCAGTGAGGTCATGCAAGGGTTGACACCATCTCTCATGGGAAGTAGTGTTCAGAGCCGGATCGGCGTAAATCGGGAATGCTTCAACCGAACCTAGTACCACCAACCAAATGATGGCGAGTTTCGAACGTACCCGGAGACCTGCCAGGGTTTTGTTGGAACGGAGGCAGCCATGCTGTTAGCCCACTCGCCATTTCAAGTCGGTGTCATCCTTCCTTACTCAGGGAGTAGAACAGCACGCCTGTCAGCCCTAAGTCGCCATCCTTTTCGTCATCCGTGTCCTGTCCGTTGCCGTTCGCCATGGCCAGTATACCATAATCAAGATGTTACTGGCGTCGATCCTGATGTGCCGGTTGGCACTCCGGTTGGGCTAGAGTGCTTTTATTGCCCAGATCTTAGATTATTGGAATCTTAGGATCTTAGCAGAAGCGGCACAGACTCGCTTCGTCGGAGATGCTTTCGGAGTTGTGGCTTTTTTAGAGGTTCAGAAGAGTCCAATCTTAGCCCCACCATATCCTAGCAAAACTCCCCAACTCGCAGTAGGGCTGGGGAGGGGAGTTCGTTAGGCCCCTAGACTCCTGTCCTTCCTGTCCCTGCTGCCCCCCTTCCTGTGCCCCCTGTGTGTATGTATGTGTGTATGTATGCGTGTATGTATGCATGTATGTATGCATGTATGTATGTATGTATGTATGTATGTATGTATGTATGTGTGTATGTGTGTGTATGTGCGGATTTGTTAACAAAATGTCCACATCGGTTTCTCGGAGATGGCTGAACCGATTTTTACAAACTAAGATACAAATGAAAGGTATAATATTCCCATAGGTTGCTATTGAATTTCATTTTCAATGTATGTATGCGTGTATGTATGCATGTATGTATGCATGTATGTATGTATGTATGTATGTATGTATGTATGTGTGTATGTGTGTGTATGTGCGGATTTGTTAACAAAATGTCCACATCGGTTTCTCGGAGATGGCTGAACCGATTTTTACAAACTAAGATTCAAATGAAAGGTATAATATTCCCATAGGTTGCTATTGAATTTCATTTTCAACCGACAACTTGTTCCGGATTACGAGTTGAAGAGTATGGTTACAAAACAAAATTTGTTGATTTGTCCACATCGGTTTCTCGGAATTTTCTGAACCGATTTTGACAAACTTGATTTCAAATGAAAGGTCCATTAGCTGCTGTTGAATTTTGTGTGGATCCGAGTTCTGGTTTCTGAATTACAGGGTGATACGTACGATCACGCAGCAAATCCCGATTCTAACGAATTCTGCGATGAATGTAAAAAGGTGATTTTTTTTCCAAAATGTAAACACAACTGTTGAATTGTAGATCTAGGTCACCAACAGTCATTCAAAGTCTCTTTGGCCACACTGGCCACCATCGACGAATCCGGAAGCATCCAAATTCAGAATAGCGGTTATATTGGTTTCGCGAAAATGGCTAGACCGATTTGATCAACTTAGTCTCAAATGAAAGGTGTTGCGTCCCCGGAAACTGATATTAAATTCCATCTCCATCCGACTTCCGGCTCCAGAGTTACGGCGATCACATAGAAAACTCCGATTCAAACCGATACCGCGATGAATACAAAAAGGTGCTCTTATATATACTTACCAAGTGTAATAAGAATGAAAGACATTTCCATAATGTTATATTGTACAAACCAGCTATTAAATCATAGTTTGGAGAAATGAGAAATGCACAATTGCACCTCTAGCTGGATTAAAACAGGTTTTGAAGTAGGACTTACGTCTTTCTTTACTATACTGGGTGTCATTTTAAAATTTTTAAAATGGAAGCGTTACGAACACTTTGAACCTTAATAACTTTCCTCCTGCTAAACGAAATGCCAATCTTGTTTCATTAATCGAAAGGAAAACTTTCAACGCTTGCTATTGATACCTTGTTTGCTATGTGAAACTTGTTTAAATAGTTCAAAAACTACTTTTAATGCGAATCAACATTAATACTAGAACCTATAAATATGGGTGTCACAGTTTTTCTCAAAGCCAGACGTGTCTAATCCACAGAGCAGAACACACGTACGTGTGCTGCTTATCGAGAAGCTGCATTCTGACCACCAATTAACTATTGCCCTGTCGCTGCCAATCAGGAACTGTCGTCGCTCTGCGTGAAATTCATCGCTCTCAGAAGTTGACAGAGCTACTAATCCGCAAGCTGCTCTTCCAGCGTCTGGTCCGTGAGATTGCGCAGGATTTCAAAACTGATCTAAGCTTCCAGAGTTCAGCCATAATAGCCCTTTAAGAAGCCAGCAAGGCCTACCTGGTTAAGTTGTTCGAGGATACCAATCTGTACGCTTTCCACATCAAGCGAGTGACCATCATGCCTACTGCCTAGCGGGAACCTAAATTCGGTGTATCCCCCAGAACAAAAATATAAACGGTCCTTTTCAGCACCATCAATCATTTTTAGTAAGAGTTTTTAGCAGAAATTTCCCCCCAAAAGTGTTCTCATGTGGGTTGAAGTGTGTGTATGTGTGTTTTCTTGGGATTTTTACAGCAAACAACTTATTAATCAACAGTAGCATGTGAAAAATTTCCATTCAATAGGAGAAGCTTACGGCTGATTTCACATATTTAAGATAGGGTTTTTGTGGGCCTCGACTTATGAATAGAAAAATAATCAGGAAGCAGGGTACATATATAAGAAACTTTTTCACATTTTAGCTATACGGACTATACGTTAATTTGGAATTGCGGAGAGCATCAAATAATTTCTTTATATGACGAAAATGGTTTTTCATTGCTTTGATCAGAAATGCAATTTTGGTAGCAAGGGCCTTCTTTTCTCATGCCATTCGCAAAGGAATCGGTTCATTGTACATTGTCCACCAAAGGGGCGGGCCAACGAACGAACGAAACGTGATAAGCATAGAAAAGGATGGACTTTCGTTTCGCTTCGGTCGAGTATAAAAGATAGGTACAGCCGATTTTTTCATCAGTTTCAATTCGCACCTAGCAGCAGTAGTAGGATGTTGTCATCGCACCGAAAGCTAGGTAAAAGTGAAATCGTCAAAAAATCTGCTGGCGGCGGAAAGGCACAGAAGAACATCCTGAAAGGAGAAGATGCGAAAGCGACGCCACAAGGTATTTACTTCTACAAGGTTCGACAATTGCAAGTCCATCCGGACACCAGAGTCTAGTCGAAGGCAATGATTATCATGAGCCACTTCGTGAACATTTTCGAGTGCACTGCGAACGAGGCTTCTAATCTGGCGTGAGGTAAAGACTGCCGTTCGTTTCCTTTTACCGGATAAGCTTGCCAAACATGCCGTATCGGAAGGTACTAATGCCGTTAACAAGTATACCAGCTCGAAGTAAGTCATCGCCGGATGCCACACCCCATCATCGGCCCTTTTCAGGGCCAACAAAAACTGGTAAAGAGTTGAATTGAAAGATATATTTACACCGTAAAACTAGGATTTCTTGCAACACTTTTCAACTTGAAAGCGGTATGCTTAAAAAGGTTAAAAGTTTAATAATATTCAACATTATGCCTGTTGCAAGTAACCCTACATATGGGGTTACTTGCAACACATGAACTTCATTGAAGTCTAATGCAGTATATTTGTACTACAATTTTGTCGTTTAATTTAATTGAATTTATTTTATTTTATTTAAAATTAATGTCCATGTTGTTTACAAACATACTTCTTGAACAGCTGTAACATTCGATTTAGTCCAGATTTGCCCACAAAAGACAGAATGGCTATTGGGGCTTTAACTCTTCATTTCAATATAATAGTTGCAATTATTATACATAGAACTGAGGTTATCGCAATTAACATGACTAGATTCCACTGGAAAGATACTGCCAGGGATAGTTTCAGTGAACAGCGAAAATTATACTATATCTTTGTTAACTTAAAATATTATTGAAAACAGATAAAACCTATTATTTTACACTGTCAACGATTATTTTTGTACAAGCAATCGTATTATAAATGCTAGGAAAATCCAGTTGAGTATAGGAAGATAAAAATTGAGGATTTTCTAGCACTGCTAGAGAAGCAAGTTCGCGTAAAGATGACTTCCTGGTACTGTTCTATATTCAATGAGCAATTTTATATTCTAGTTGTAGGTTAAGCTTTTAAAATGTGATTTTAAATATTATACACATTGTTATTTCAAACGCCCATAGTCCGATGGATCCAATATAAAAACCATATTTCGGTGTATTTATGGGTTTTTGAGACTTTTTGACGGTGTTTTGATTGTTGTGAAAATTGGCACGGACCATATTTATAGTCTTTTCAAGGGGGGAGGGGGTTACCCTGTCGCATTAAAGAAACTGAAACTAATGACTTGTGGTACATGATTATCTAACATATGCTAACATTTGACAGCTATAGTGCTTGTATTGTAAACATTATTATTGCCGTTGTTAAATTCATCTGAACAGAAAGATGTTGAAGTGTTGGAAGTCACCCCGTTTGACGGTACTTTGTTGTTTGCTTCATTAGAGCTAAATAGATGGGTTACTAATGTCTGCGACATAACCGGGGTGTCGTGATTACACTTCAAAGTTATTTCAAATCTTACCAAGCATAATTTGACATAATTTCAATGATTGTTCGGCATTGAAAAATCCTTTATGTACCTACCGTCATAAAAGTAATGACAAATTTTCAGGTTGAGACGGCAATAACTTTGCATTTATTAAATTATTTTTATTTTTTATTTACCATTCAACGTAACAATACCCAACTTAAATTTTTTTTACCAATTTCATTGTATATTATTGTACAATTGAACATTTAATTGAAAAGTGTATTTTCGATTCCTGCGGAAGAACTGAAATTTTTCTTACGGGAGCATGCGCTTCCCTAACACAGCTGTCAACGCGGAGTCGATCGTTCTGCATATGTTTGCTGAGCAGACCAGCCTGCGTACTTTTGCAGAGTGAATCAGAAGAAAAGATTTCTGCATTGCTTCGGCAACTGCGTATGTCATAACTATGGTTGCCAAATACTGCCTCCTTTTTGCACAATATTGTCGAGACTCGAAAGCATTTCACAAGATCAGGGAAAAGACTTTCAAGTAGCAGGCAACAAAGGGGGCAATTAAGAGAATTTGCCGCTATTAGCTAATCGAGTTGTCCTTCAAATCGTTTGAAATTTAATAATTTTTCAGTGCAAAATTGGGTAATGATAATAATATTTTCGCTCTATTTCGAATATCCTGTCAATTTGAAGCAGTTCATTGGATTAACGTCTGTCAGTGGTAGTGCGATACTGAATGATAGCATTCGATTTTAGTTTTCGTTCCGCTCAAACAGATATTTTTCACCATCCACAGGCCATTTTCATTATTATATTGACTGTGAGAAACGGACCAAGGATGCTGATGCCATTTTATACGTATTCCATCGTTTGAAGATAGCCTGAAAAATAGTTCCCAACAGTGGGCTTTTTATTCTACTTTTGCTTACAGTTGTAATATTATCGCAATTAATTTCAGAGTTCAATCGCGATTCTAAAACTTCGTGGCATATTTTAATGGTTTGCTAGATTTGTTTCGGCATTTATCACTGGTTTGTCGTTCTTGGCTATATACAATTTAACATCAGTGAAATGTACAAGGTTTCTTTTTGAACAACCGAAGCTAAAGTTTGACAGATATAGCCGTAGTAGTCTTTTATCTCTTTCAAATAACTTAACCCTCTGCTGCTCAACTTCGTCGTTCGGCGAGGTTAAGAAGAATTGTAAAACGTACACGATTTTATGTTGTCACCCCCACTAACCTCTTCAAAACGCTCCCATCTATTATACAAAAACGTTGTTTGTTGATATCATTATATAAAATGATATTTGAGTCTAAAACATAACATTATTTAGTGTGAAAGTTTTTTGTATAACCTTTAAAAATCTTGACTAAATCATACCACTTTTACTAGTAGTGCGCAAAATTTAAATTCCGAATAACTGAACTAGTCAGCATTCCATCTTTTATCGGCAGAAATTTACCGCAAACTTTCAACTCTTATTGTTTTACTAAATAGATTACCGAACCGGTAAGCCGGGTAAATCAAATTTAATGGGTTAATTTAACCATTTGAAAGAAGTATAAGCAGAATTTCAATAATATTATACGCCAACAAATAGTCCTACGTCAACACCGCGGTTATGTCGCGGCATTACCCACCACTAGTTTTTCAATTAACTGAACAGTTGCTAAAATAAAAGTTTTCCTATTACTGCAGTAGAACGTTTTTGGATGTATAATGTTGCATATTATGCAAAAGTTGATTTTTCCATAAACACTACATTCTGAGGAGTCTCTTAAAGCTAAATTTCGTGTGAATAAGAATAACATTTTATTATATACTAGCTAATACCCACCGCGCGTTGCTGCGACTTTCTACGAAACAGGAGGAAACACTATTTGTTCCGAAGCGCCATCTGGCGGGCAGATATTCCCCAATCAATAGCTCACAAACACGCTCCATGACAAATGCCTACTATGTATAAATTTTGACAGCAATCGGTGAAGCCGTTTGGGAGTCTTTAATCATATACATACAAACATTGACTTTTATATATATAGATAGATAGATTGTTACACAAATGAACAATTTTTCAACACTATTTTTAAAAATATAAAAATTTTACCGCATTACCGCGCGGTGCGGTAAATAAAGTGCGGTTGCGGTAAGCGGTGCGGTTTAATTATTTTTTTTGCGGTTGCGGTGCGTTTACCGCCCACATCCGCACCGCGACAAACCCTAGTCGTAGCAAAGGGGCAAAACTCACCTCCCTCGCCAACAGTAACAGCAACACCGGGAGAACTCGTTTGATGTTGACCTAGCCAGTTGGATCAGAACAAATCTACCATACCTTGGTTCAGCTGGTGATAAGCATCACTAACAATGAATTGATTTGGTAAAATTGCAGCAAAATAACTTTTTACACCCTTTTGAGCGAATTAGTGGGATGCAATATTTCAATTGTAGCATATAGTGAAATATTACTTTCCTTAATTTGTAGTAAATTTGATTTGTTTTTCAATTTCATTTCTTTGAAAAAAAATCAGAAATATTTGGTTCGCCTTCTTGAAACGAAGGGTTAGTCGGGCAAAATAAATCTGAACCAGAGTAATGGTTAACTTAGACTTTTTAAATATTTTGTAAAGCATAAAAATTGAAATTACGCTTCTTCCCACCAAACCCGGAGAAATTGATGTAAAACCCGGAGATAGTTCCCGAAAACCGGAGTCTCCGGGTCAAACCCGGAGGGGTGGCAACCCTAATGCTACTACTACCATCGTTTCCATGCATGTGGATTGAATACATAGATTTTTTATTTTCAAAAAATTATATTTCCGAAACCTCTAGATCTGGTTCAAAATATGTTTAGAGATGTTGTGTACAATTGAATGATCTTTCAAATAAAAATATAAAAGTATGGAGTATTCAGGGCCACTCGCAGTGAAAATCAAGAAAATCCATTTAATGCGTACTTTGTTTATACAAAACTCAATATTTTTTAAGGTTAATATTTTTTTTCTTGAAACTGCACTTAAATACCTATCATTACTTTTGAAGAATCACGATTTTTTGAACCAGTCTAACGTGGAAAGAGGTACCCTAATGACGAAATAAAAAAATCTGTATCTAATATTTTTCGGTAAGGAACGATTCTACCAAATATTGCAGAATTCTGAGAGATCGTATAACTATTTTTCATGGAATTGCTATATATATATATATATATATATATATATATATATATATATATATATATATATATATATATATATATATATATATATATATATATATATATATATATATATATATATATATATATATATATATATATATATATATATATATATATATATATATATATATATATATATATATATATATATATATATATATATATATATATATATATTTATCGACCTTCACGGATTTGAACCAAATTTGCAAATTTGGAGGAATTGTTCTTCTAGGACCAATATATAAAACCCAAATTTTTTTGTCAATTGAACCACCCCTCGGGTCATGGGAGCACCCCTCGTTTTGGTAAATTTCCAAAACCCTTCATTTTCTTTTGATCATATCTCCGGTTCTATTTACTCCAGAATCGAACCGCAAGTTGGCTTTTGAAGAAAATTGTTCAAGGAGTTTAGAAAAATATTAATTTTTGGCAGCGGTGCTGCCAACTATGCGATTTTTTCAGTTAAACATTAAAAGTTAATTTTTCTCTCAATACATATATTTTAATTTTGAAAATTCTAATGTTCTAATGTTCCTCAGATATTTTTACATAAAAAACAGATTTAATCCACCTAGCAGTGAGATGAGACATTTCTTACACATTTCACTATTGGATTAGTTTGCAGAACTCACGAGAAGTATGCACCCAACTAGAGGTGGGATGAAAACAGTTTCTAGTAGGGGGCCATGCATAAATGACGTAGCATTTTGGGGGGGTAGGGGGGGTATACTAAATTTGTGACGAAGTGTGACGAGGGGGAGGGTAGGGTCAGAAATTGCGCGACGTAGCATTAAATTTTTGACATTAAAAATGTCTTACTCCACTATCTGGGGCTAGGTGTCATTCTAAAATCTAAACTATCTCCCATGTAACGAAACTATGTAAGGTTTGCACGCTTATAACTCCGATATTACTAGATGGATTTTAATCATTCATACACCAACCGATTCAGAAACACCTAACTTAAATATTGGTAATAATTTAATATCTCCCCAATAAAAGTAGACTTTTGGAAATTGGTAAAATTAAAAAGTTCACAAAAAACGGGAAAAATACCATTCGTGAGGCAGATTTCTCAGACACAGCCGTCAAAAGAGGGCAGCTTAGTTGCTCAATGAAACACGAAAAGTCATAAATAGAAGCAACGCATGTCCGTTTAAATCAGTTGTTGCTCTTATCCCACACGAGCAACGTCGTCTCCGGGCGATGCAATAAGCGCTATCGATTTTCGGTAACGTTGGCATTTGCACACACTCGCACCTAAGTGACTAAACCATATACGGTTAGTTTATAAATAGAGGTGACGCGTACCCGTTTGAATCAGTTTTTGTTCTTATGTCGAACGGGTAAGATCATGGCTGCAGCGTCTGGGCACTACAATAAGCGGTAGACGCTATGCATTTTCGGCAGCGGTGGCCGAGTGCGGATTTGTCGGGTACCAGCATGGTGTCACAGAATGATTTGCAAAGTGGGTGGGCGGGGTGGTTTGGATTTAATTCAATACGGTGTGTGCTGCTTAAGAGTGTTGCGTTTGAAAAAAATATATTTATTTTTATGCATGCGTGTGCTTTGTAACTTGTTAATCCATGTTTACGGCGCTTTGTAGCTGCGTAGGGTAAAGAGCCAATTGGTTTTCATGTTTCATATTTCGGTTATATGTTTTTTATCAGTAAGGCATCTGACAACGTGCTTCTGTAGTTATTGCACTGTTCAGCAGCGTAGTATTTTATATAGGAGAGTACACTCAGGTTTTTTACGCGGATTTTGAAATGTACGCGGTTTTCATTAACGCGTTTTTTTTAAATTTACGCGGTTTTCATTTACACGGCCTGTATCCCCTGCGTGAAAAATCTAAGTGTAATTGCATCGGAAACAATCACATTCCCAGCAGAACTTTTTGTTTTCTAATTTCAAACACTTTTGTTTCGTACTGCACACAACGGAAAATTCTAAAACAGAACTTACCGTCCCAGCAGCAGTTGAAGCGGGTGTTCTTTTTCGATTCAAATTCAAGCCATGTCTTAAGCGTTACTGGACTTAAAATTGTTTTCCCAGTATAACCAGTCAGAATATCTGTCCTACCCTATGTATTTAAAACACAGTTCTAATTGCGTTTTAAGGTATACAACAAATACGGTTGGGTATACTAATTTAAATTTTTTAATAATCTGTTTTAAATTATGAAACAAACCGCTGTACTGAAGATATAATTATGTCAGTCCTATTACCACATAAAACACCTATATAACATAAAACGCTGCAGAATTGGTTTAATAATACAATGTTTACACTACAGAGTTATAACACGTTTTAATAATTAGCAACAAGAAAAATGTCACCAAGATAGCATAAAAACCCGTTTTAACTGGTAGTGGGAACGCTGCATAACAATGAAATTTATCAAATAATTTCATTTTTCCACCACTAATCGATCAAGAAATACTTAAACTTAAGATTGTTTACTTAAGTTCATTAGTCCATTATTGAAAATTTAAATGGAAAATGAAATTTCATATTTTATGGAGAATCTGTATATTTTCGTTGGCGGGCGTGGGTTTCCTCATCACAGCTCTCAATATGGAACTTTTCTTTTGAATATATTTTCTGGGCAGACCAGCCTATTTTTTCTAGATGGATCAGCCAAATAATGCCAATCAACATATGTAACATATGAAAACAGGCGAGTGAACAAGAACGTGTGTCGATATGTGTGAGAGATAAAAAAGCTATATTTTTAATGTCACTGTGGTCGTGTCCTGTACACAACCCTTTAATTTTTTTACGGGAATTAAAACCCATTGATTAGAAAAAACAATTTGACGTTCCTCCATTCCCAAGAGAAATAAATTTAAATTCACACAAGTTACTTTTCATGAAATTTTTAATGTGGTAAGTTTGCGTGTATGCGGATTTAACTTGCTACATTAGTTAGCTAATCTTGCTAACTAGTAGAATTTGTTTGTTAGCTGAATTAAGTTTTCTCTTCGGATTAATCCAAACAAAAATTAGTAATTTTGTTGAATGTATGCTTCTTAGAATCATGGGCAGCTGCAGCATCGTGAACTGAGAGATCTTTTGTTCATGTTCCATGACATATAAAATTAAAAACAAAATTATTAACACGGTATTTGTCATAAAATGGGCTTATTTTGCCATCAAACATTTTGTAAATACATGTGTTTAAAAGAATTGTAAAACATATTTAATTTTTTTTCATCCACCGGTCGCGTTGGGAAGGTGGGGGGGGGGGGTCAGAAATGCTACGTTATTTACAAGGGGGAGGTTAGAGTTTTGTGACAAAATGCTACGAGGGGGGAGGGAGGGGTCGAAAAACGCCGAAAAAAAGCTACGTCATTTGTGTACGGCCCCTAGGGTTGGGAGTAGCGGGTTTAACCGTTACCGAAAACCGGTAAAACCGTCCAAATATTCAATACCGAAATACCGGCTTTGCAAGAATGAAAAACCGGTATTTTCGGTATTTTTGTTAGCGAAAACTATTTAAATAATTTTTCATTGTTTTTTTATAATAGAGCTTTCGAAATACTTTAAAAATATTTTCACCTACTAATGTTAGAAGTAAGATCCCCTGTTTTGGGACACTTCAATGTTTTTGTATAAGCAGTGGAATGCAGCTCGATTGATCTTCAGCACATGGCTGTATTAACAGTTATGTGTCCAACAAAAAAAACACCTTTAACAGGCCAACGAGGGTACCCGGGTACCCACAAATTGAAATGCTCATAACTATGGCTTCCTTTAACCGATTTGGACACTTTTAGATATTTTGGATTCAGGAACTCGTCCACTTTTTGATTCTGTACAATAGGACCGGAATAATGGATCTGGTTTTTGGTAATCCGGATTTTCCGGAGTAATGTTCTAGTACTAGGATATGTACTTGTAAATTTTAATAATGTACTAGCAATATGAGTATCAAAACTCTTCAAATTGTCTCGGAAGTCTGTTCTTTATTGTTACGGGAACCTATGGCAATTTGAAAAATGGAATTGGAATGGAATGGCCACTCACGGCCCCACGGGAACCTGCTCCGGAATGTTCGTTCCGAGGTCAAATCACCAAATGGTTCCAAATCTACGAGGTACAGCCTACTAATGCAATTCCAAGAATTTTGATACCCATATTGCTAGTATTCCATTGAAGTTCGCAAATAGTACCCCAGCACTGGAACCTGATTCCGGAAACCCGGATTCCCGGGAACTGAATGAAGTAACCCGATTAATTTTTATCAAGTCCAAAAGTGGATGAGTTCCTGAATCCAAAACTGCCAAAAGTATTGAAATCGGTTGGATATTACCTTAGTTACGGGCATTTTAGTTTTGTGGGTATCCGGTTACCCACGTCGGCCTGTTACGTAGTAAAAAAAATCAGGAGCCCCTCCTCACTCCCACCCTTGCTATATCAACAATATTATTAACCCAAAAGCTTGACTTAGTCAAGTTCTAAGATGTCACAAAGTTTCAATTTCCAGCTATGGATAAAACATAGGAATTTAATTAATTGAAACTTAAAAAGGTACCCGGGTACCGCGTCGGACACAACGGTTAAATTAATGAATCAGTTTCCTTCTCTCGATCATTCTTGCTAATAGTAATAATGTTATTACGCGCGCGAATGTTAATTGCATAACAATCTGCATCATATTCAATCGTTTGTGGAGAGAGAAATCAACTCATATTTGTCGTTTCATTGGTTATAATAATACGATGAATATTATTTATATTTCAAAATCTTCAATTACACAGCTATTAGCATATTCAGCAGTCACATATCGCTTGAATCAACTAAACAACACTCACTACAATCAGTTGTCCGGAGTTCAAGTTGCATTTTTAACAATCTAAGAATCTGTTATAAATTCTCGGTGGCTAGCTGCCCAGAGCAATGAATACATGATAACACTTCTCCAAGTTGCATTGACTTGTGCAATTATTTACCCCACCCCACTGACAAAATTCCTGCCAGTGGCAAACGTGGAAATGTAGAGGTACACGATCTCCATAACAAAATTTGTTACGCTAACATTTCGTTCCTTCCCAGATGGCTGTAAGGACGCGGCAGACATCGCCATTGGCATTATACCGTACAGAACTCTCGATTGATGATGGATAGCTACTCCCAGGTTCCATTCGCAATTTTTTTGTGAAATTTTGCTTGTTCTGTTCAATTAAGGACTAGCAATTACGAGTTGTACGGTCATCCTGCTCATGCTCAATTGGAAAAGGAAGCACATAAACGCTGGTTTTGAAGACGAGGTGGAATTGAAACTTAAGCGGTTTCATATACGAAGTAGGACTGTTAAAATGGGTATTTTGAATACTGGTGACAAAATAGACAGATTAACCGGACCTATAACAAATCTAAAACGTTTTTGATGCGCTAGAGCTCAAACATTTTTTGAACATTATTTTCAGTATATTTTAAGGCATTTGTATAAGGAGAAAACAACAATTTTAGGTCTGTTTTCGAAGTAATGGTTTGTCAAATCTTTTTTGTCTCTTTTTGTCTACTGCATTTAGCTAACCTGCTGTGCTTTTTGGTACAATAAGCGAGTTAGACAACATGACGACATGCACACTTTTCATGCTGCGATCATCAGTGGTTCTCAGGTAACGTCTGTTGAGCGATTACTTTGTTTATAAAGTATGAATTGGCATCAAACCAAGTTAAATGCGACTGCTTTGTAAATTCAATTTAATTTCGATTTTTTCTTCGTGATTATCAGTTTTACCGGTTTAACCGGTTTTTTTCATTTTCAATACCGAAAATACCGGTTTCTCAAAATGCCTCGGTTTTCCCAACCCTAGTTTCTAGTCTTGCACGAATAAAATCTCAAATAAATTATAGAAATCAACAAAACGACCGAAATAAAATAAAGCAAAGTAAAGCAAAAAATGAAATACTAGGTTTTTAAATTCATAAAATGGGTAGAAAATTTAATGTAAATCAAAATTATAAAATACACGAATGAAATTAGATTAGGTTATCAAATAAAACTTAAGATTATATTTAGAAATAGTTATAAGATTAATAGAATAAATTGACTCATACTAACAAATTGAATGAAATAAAACAAATGACTGAACAAATGAATCAAATGAATCATATCATTCAAATGATTCAAATGATTGAAATGAATCAAATGAATCAAATAAATCAAATGAATCAAATGAATCAAATGAATCAAATGAATCAAATTAATCAAATGAATCAAATGAATCAAATGAATCAAATGAATCAAATGAATCAAATGAATCAAATGAATCAAATGAAGCAAATGAATCAAATGAATCAAATGAATCAAATGAATCAAATGAATCAAATGAATCAAATGAATCAAATGAATCAAATGAATCAAATGAATCAAATGAATCAAATGAATCAAATGAATCAAATGAATCAAATGAATCAAATGAATCAAATGAATCAAATGAATCAAATGAATCAAATGAATCAAATGAATCAAATGAATCAAATGAATCAAATGAATCAAATGAATCAAATGAATCAAATGAATCAAATGAATCAAATGAATCAAATGAATCAAATGAATCAAATGAATCAAATGAATCAAATGAATCAAATGAATCAAATGAATCAAATGAATCATATGAATCAAATGAATCAATGAATCAAATGAATCAAATGAATCAAATGAATCAAATGAATCAAATGAATGAAATGAATCGCTCGAACAGTCAACGAGTGCGCCTCTCCAAGCGCTCCGCAAGTAATTTATTAATTAGTATTTTTTACCTACGTAAACAAATATCGCGCGCGTGCCTCGTGAATTCAAGTAATAGTAAAATAATGCAATGCGGTGTAAAAACTTGTAACATAAACGACGACCGCTTCCTCTGGAAGTGTGAATTTTGCAGCAGATCGTACCATGCTGCCTGTGTAGGTGTGCAGCGTAATCAGGAAAATTTTATCCGGGCATTTATGATGCCTGTGTATGCGGACTACCAGCACATTATTAGGACAGAGGTCGACACACGCAAAATGATCTGTCTACAAGATCAGCTGCTAAAAATGATGAAATCGCATACGGACACACAACATCGAACCACAGCTGACCTAAACAGCCACAGTCTTGAATTGTTCGGTAGCATCGAACAATTACTTAACGACGTAAAGCAGTCAATGCAAGTCGTCCATAAAAAGAACGAAAACATATGCAGTAAACTAGGTCAGCATTTTCATTCTTGTGACAATTTGTTACAAAATTTGATCGACACCATCAGCAAATCGACCAAAACAATATCGGACAATATGAATAATAAAATTTACGAACGGCTTTCACACCTCGAGAACGAACAGCTTTCCACTAAATGTTCTGAGCCGTACCCTCTCGTCAATTTCGAGGAGGAATTGAAGGAAGAAGTGAAAGCTATTTCCATTGCAATCTCCAACATGACAATACCAGAAAATGACATGAATTAATCAAAATCCCTGGCTGAAGAATTAGCGGAAAAATCACACGCTACAGTAATCCAACAGAAAATAGAACATACGTCTCCAGGCTGGGCGATAGATGGCAATGGATGCAGGATTGGACAAAATATGACGCCAAATACCGCATTCGACGACTTCAGGAGAAAGCTGCTGATAAGGCAAGACGCAGCCGAAAACGTCGTAAGCAGTCAAGTCAACGTGACAACGATCGCACTAACAATCATCATCATAACGACAGTGGTAAGACGTCAGACAAATTACTACTTGCCACGGCGAAAAAACAATTTGCCGTTCCTCCCACAACCACCGAACATCCGATTGCAGGTCTTGCAATACCAGCAGTAAAATCAAATTTCATAAACTTTAAAAAAGGCGACACCATCAACCCGTACCGTTCAGCTAACGAAAACATTCAACCCAAACAAATGAAAGTGACACCTACCAGCGGCGAAAATAGTTTAAACACATTGGCAACCACATCTCAAAATTCGAACACAGACAGCCAATTTGAACTGGACCCCTTGCGCCCGTACGCCTTACGTCACAATCAACGAATGGCGACGGTCGCTTTTTAAAGGCCAGATTTCGCAAACCAAAAATAATGAACATTGTACGCCTATACCTGGCATATATGAAGGACCAACACCCATCTATTTGCGTGGAAGGAATGACGCCGACCAGCATCAAAATGACGCTCGCATCCGAAGGACTACCGACCGCTCCTGACCATCTCCTGCGTGTTTTCATCGAAGTCTATCAGGAATATGGGCTAAACCCAGACGAAGCAGCAGCAGATCTTGACTCTTATGGAAAATTTTTATCAAGCGAAAGAACCAGGCACCTTCAACAACTCCGCGAAGCTACGCATAAATTTAGAACGTCGAATTTTCGGAAATAACGACGCCCTCTATAGAGGAAGAAAATATAACTGTGAGTAATTTAAATATTCCAAAAACTTCATCGCATCCACAACAGAATTCGACTGAAATTTTAGTCTATTGCCAAAATTTTAACCGAATGAAAAGCCCAGCCAAAATGAAAGAAATCCAACAAAAACTAATTTCATCTTCTTTTAATATAATTCTTGGAACAGAAAGTAGCTGGGATGAAAGCGTAAGAAGCGAAGAAATTTTTGGAAATCAATTTAATGTATTTCGGCAAGACAGTAATTTGTCTCTTTGTAATAAAAAATCTGGAGGAGGAGTCATTATAGCCATAAACGCAGACTTTCCTTCAGAAGAAATAGAAACCGTGAAACATATAGAATTTGAACATATATGGGCAAAAGCAGTAATATCAGGAGAAGTGCACATATTCTCCTCTGTGTACTTTCTGCTCACAAAAAATCATTTGAACTATTTTTTCAAACTGTAGAATATATCATGTCAAACATGGAACCTGAAGTAAAACTGCATATTTATGGCGACTTTAATCAACGTAACACCAACTTCATCGTAGACATTGAAAACGAATCTATCTTACTCCCAGTCGTAGGCGAAAATGAAACACTTCAATACTTCTTTTACAAAATATCTGAATTTGGCCTGCACCAAATCAACCATGTAAAACCTGTTTTAATCCACCAAGATGTGCAATTGTGCCTTTCTCATTTCTCCAAACTATGATTTAATAGCTGGTTCGTACAATATAACATTATGGAAATGTCTTTCATTCTTATTACACTTGGTACTTGGTGGCACTCCACAACCCGTAACTCCGGAGCCGGAAGTCAGTTTCCGGGGACGCAACACCTTTCATTTGAGACTAAGTTGATCAAATCGGTCTAGCCATTTTCGAGAAACCAATATAACCGTTATTCTGAATTTGGATACTTCAGGATCCGTCGATGGTGGCCAGTGTGGCCAAAGAGACTTTGAATGACTGTTGGGGACCTAGGTCTACAAATTCAACAGTTGTGTTTACATTTTGGAAAAAAAATCACCTTTTTACATTCATCGCAGAATTCGTTAGAATCGGGATTTGCTGCGTGATCGTACGTATCACCCTGTAATTCAGTAACCAGAACTCGGATCCACACAAAATTCAACAGCAGCTGATGGACCTTTCATTTAAAATCAAGTTTGTCAAAATCGGTTCAGAAAATTCCGAGAAACCGATGTGGACAAATCAACAAATTTTGTTTTGTAACCATACTCTTCAACTCGTAATCCGGAACAAGGTTGAAAATGAAATTCAATAGCAACCTATGGGAATATTATACCTTTCATTTGAATCTTAATTTGTAAAAATCGGTTCAGCCATCTCCGAGAAACCGATGTGTACATTTTGTTAACAAATCCGCACATACACACACATAAATACATATACACATACATACACACAGATATTTTGCGATCTCGGCGAACTGAGTCGAATGTTATATGAGACTCGGCCCTCCGGGCCTCGGTTAGAAAGTCGGTTTTTGGAGCAATTGCATAACCTTTCTATCTAAGAAAGGCAAAAGAATAATATTTAATTAGCTTAATAAGCATGAGTTCAATGTTATCTTCATGTGATTATAATTTGGAAAGGTTGGTGGAATGGGTTTGAACGTGTAGGGGGGGGGGGGGGGGGTAGTAGAGTGTGAGTGGAGGATGCGTCAGAAATTTTTCATCTTATTTCGGTATACGGGTGGATGAAGGAAATGCGGGCGTGAGGGTGGTCCAAGAGGAGGGGAGTGATGAAGGAGGGAGGTGTTAGGGCAAGGCGGGGGGGAGGAGCGGCGACGCAATACTCCACTGCATATTTTGCCTTCCATTTGAGACTTGGTTTGAGAAAATCGGTTCAGTCATCACCGATGAACCGATGTGACTTTAATTGTGGAATATGCCCGGAATTGCGGACTTCCGGAATCGTCGATAGTGGACAATATGTTCAGAGAATGTTTGATTGGCAATCAGTGATCTAGATGTGCGATTAGAAGTAATTTGGTTACCATTTCAATAGTTTTTAGCCTCTGAGGTATTACGATTGTACCGATTTATGTTGGAAATTCCAGTGTATCCTTACTAACACCCCTGTAACTCCGGAAGCAAGAGTGAGAACCGAATGAAATTCAGCAGCAGTCAATGGCATTACTGTATCTTTCATTTGAAATCAAGTTTGTAAAAATCGGTAGAGAATTCGTTGTGGAATGGGTGTGATATTAGCTTAGGAACTTGGCGGGTTCCCCGGGGGCGTTATGGACCGTCATAGGTAACCAATGTGGTCAAAGCTGCTTTGATTGACCATTAGTGATCTATACCCGCAAACTAGAGTAATGTTACATCCATTTTAATATGTTTTACATCATTTGAAAATCATGGTGATACCAGTTTATATGGGAATTTGCTGTGTGGCCGCACTCTTCAACCCGTAACTCAGCAACCAGAAGTCGGATCAACTAAAAATTCAATAGCAGCTTATGGGAGCGTTATACCTTTCAGATGAAACTAAGTTTCCGAAAATCGGTTCAGCCATCTCTGAGAAAATTATGTGAGTTTAAATGACACACACACATATACATACACACACAGACATTTGCCAATCTCGACGAACTGAATCGAATGGTGTATGACACTCGGGCCTCCGGGCCTCGGTTAAGAAGTCGATTTTTACAGTGATTGCATAGTCTTTCTTTATATGAGAAAGGCAAAAAGGTGCGAAAGTCCAAAAAAGTCGATTTTTATAAACAATTTTTCTTAGTGATAACATAAAATCTCGACGTTTCATATATTTCAAAGATGTTTGGCATCAAAAATACGAATTCGATTTCTGAAATTTCATGGGGTCTACCGTTTGAAAAATAAATCGAGTTCCTGCTTATATGGGAATTTCATATATGACCGGATGGTTTAGTCTATATTTCCGGACACATATAAGCGATCCGTACGAAATGTTATAGACATCTGTGGGGATATTATAGCTATCATTTGGGACTAAGCTTGTGAAAATCGGCCCAACCATTTCCGGGAAACTGATGTGGGTTCGTCAATTTTGAAAGATGGCCGCTTTTCCCGGGCACTTCCGGAACCGTCTATGGTGGTCAATGTAATCAACGAAAGTTTGGTTGGTCGTCGGTGACCTAGAACAGCAAATGTAATCTGTAACTCCGGAACCGGAAGTTGGATCGGAATGAAATTAGATAGCCATTTACGGGGGCGCAATACCTTTCAATTGAGACTAAGTTTGGTTGAATCGGTCTAGCCATCTCCGAGAAACCGATGTGACTGTTATTCTGAGTTAGGATACATCCGCCGGGGCTTCCAGAACCGATGATGGTGGCCAATGTGGCCAAAGAGACTTTGAATGGATGTTAGTGACCTAATACTACAAATCGAAGCAGTTGTGGTCATATTTTGGAAAAATTTTCACCTTTATACATTCATTGCAGAATTTATGAAAATCGACATTTTCTGCGTGATCGTGCTCACCACCCTGTAATTCCGGAACCGGAAGTCGGATCCATTAGAAATTCAATAGCAGCCTATGGGAACGTTGCACCTTTCATTTGAGACTAAGTTTGTCAAAATCGGTTCAGCCATCTCTGAGAAAAATGAGTGACATTTTTGGTCACATACACACACACGCTCATACACATACATACATACATACATACATACATACATACATACACACAGACATTTGCCGAACTCGACGAACTGAATCGAATGGTATATGTCACTCGGCCCTCCGGGCCTCCGTTAAAAAGTTGGTTTTCAGAGCAATTGCAATACCTTTCTATTGAGAAAGGCAAAAAATAGAAAAGATTCATATTTAGACCTCTTATTCACGAACTGCACTGAAGACTTCTGTGTTAATGCATCTTTAACTCCATTATGGAAAAATGAAGCGTTTCACACAGCAATCGAATATTCAATTTTCTTTCATCAAAACTCTTCCCTAAACGACTTGGAGTATGAGGAAGTGTCGGAATACCATAAAACCGACTTCGAAGAAGTCAAACGTAGACTATGTAGAATAAATTGGCAAACTGTATTGAGTATAGAAGGAAATGTCAACGAAGCAGTGACTAAATTCTATTTAATTGTAACGAATTTAATCTCTGGAACAGTACCAGTAAAAAGAAGAAGAAGAAGGAAGGGGACGGACATAGCGTAGTTGGTAAATAGATTACCTTGTACGCAGCTCATCTGAGATCGATTCCCAACCCCGCACATAGGGTTAGAGATTTTTCCAACAGAGATTTCGCTAACCCGAAAAGAGGCGAATGACCATTAGGTTAAAACCTCTATAATCAAAATAAAAAAAGAAGAAGAAGAACTCATGGCGGTCAGCAGCCTGTACGGTTCAACCAACATCTGAAAAATTTAAAAAATAGAAAGCAAAAAGCACATAAAATTTACAAGAAAGAACATAGCATTACAAATCGGCAAAACTATCTGGATATTTGCTCCCAACTCGACATAGCCATTAACACTGCACATGAAGAATATAATCGTAAAATCGAGACTGAAATCAAGACCTGTCCAAAGAATTTCTTCAATTACGTGAAAACGAAATTGAAAAGTAGCAAATTTCCATCCCAAATGCATTTTATCGGACATGTAGGAAATAACAATACTAAAATTTGCAATTTATTTGGAAAAATCTTTCAAGAACCGTTGGGTAAACCCGACCCCCCTCTGTTATCGAAAATCGGAAGCATTACGTGAACTAATATTAATGTTGTCGTGTAGAGCATCGAAAATAATCATAATGGTGGTATGACAGCATTTCATTAGTCTACATTGAGATGCTCAAACGACAATAAGTGTGTTTTTATAACTTTTAATTTGATTTTTGTGCATCATTGACTACAGCATATTTCTGATTGTTGAATCGATTGAATAAAAATGTAAGTGGATTTAAATTCTTTGAATAAAGTCCTACAACGTGCATAGATGAATTTAGTTCAACTTTTTTCATATTTTTTTTAATTGCATCGTAATGAAAAATGACGCGGTGGGGTAAATCCGACCTCTAAATAGTGGGGTAAATCCGACCGCTTTTTTTTCTAAGTAAATGTTTATTTATCGAATTGAAATATATTTTTAGTGTTATTATTTATTATTTTTTTACACAATGGTTCATAATTACAAACGAAAGACACAAACACGTAATGAATATAGTATTCGTCGAGCAATTGCTTTGAGGCAAATGGGAATATCTTTACGTGCTACTGCTCGTGATTTTGGCATTCCAAGATTGATATTGAATTCCATTTTCTTCATGTTACAATTCAAAAACATAACATTCATTTTTTTATCATTGAAAAACCATAAAATTTGGGTAATATCTGTACTAAATCAACCAAAAACATAGGCGGTCGGGTTTACCCCACCATTTTTGAAAATAGCAAAAATGAACGATTTCGTAAAACGCTTGCATCTCAAAATTTTCTCAAGGTACCAATAAAATGCTATACATAGAAAGTTGCCCAGAAGTCTATCCTTTAATTCGGTATATAAAACGATCCGATCCGATGTAAACTGAGCATTTTACAGCCAAAATCATTTACTAGGTCGGATTTGCCCCACCTTACCCTACCTGAATTTTCAAATGACATTTCCGTCCACGAACTATCTCAACACGAAATTACCACTGCACTAAAAAACTTAGACGCATCAAAAGGACCTGGACCGGATGGAATAGCACCAATATTTTTAAAAAATCTAGCAGAAGAATTCACTCTACCATTACTACATATTTTCAACATGTCACTGAAAAATGGAACATTCCCAGAAATATGGAAATCATCCTTTTTAGTGCCAATTTTTAAATCAGGCGCTAAATCGGACATCCGAAACCATCGTGAGATTGCCATTATATCATGCATTCCAAAATTATTCGAAAAACTAGTAAATGACAAAATATTTCAGCAAATCAAAAATCAAATAACAAGCAAGCAGCATGGCTTTTATAAAGGCCGCTCATCAACATCAAACCTTTTAGAATTTGTAACATTTACTGTAAATGCAATGAACAATGGCAACCATGTGGAAACACTGTACACAGACTGTAGTAAAGCATTCGACCGTATTGACATACCTTTATTACTCTTCAAACTGCAAAAATATGGCATAGAAAATAAACTATTGAAATGGCTCGAATCATATTTAACGAAACGTCAACAAACAGTTCGCTTTCAGAATATACTCTCGGAACCAATTTCTGTCACCTCTGGCGTACCCCAGGGTTCTCACTTAGGCCCTCTTCTTTTTATTTTGTACGTAAATCACATTACCTTTATACTCAAACATCTTAAAGTGCTTATATATGCAGATGACATGAAACTTTTCATGGAAGTAAGAAATGTCAAAGACACTGAAATATTCCAAAACGAAATAAATATATTCCACACGTGGTGTAGCAAAAGTCTACTCCAACTTAATGTGAAGAAATGCAACTCAATAACCTTCAGCAGAAAAATTTCAAATGTTCCCATAGATATACACTTAGGCAACCAACTTGTAGAAAAATGCAAAATTGTACGAGATTTAGGCGTAATCTTAGACTCCAAGCTCACATTTGTTGAACATTATAATACAATAATAAATAAAGCAAATAGTACGCTGGGTTTTATTAAACGTTTCACCGACAATTTTGAAGACCCTTACACAATAAAATCATTATACAATACATATGTCAGGCCAATTTTGAAATATTGCAGCTTAATATGGAACCCATACACTGTCCTGTACGAAGAACGCATCGAATCAGTCCAAAAACAATTTATTTTGTACGCGCTTCGTAAACTAAACTGGACGACATTTCCTATTCCATCGTATAAAGCACGTTGCATGCTCATTAATATACAAACACCAAAAGAGCGCCGCGAATTTTCCATGCTTTGCTTTATTAACGACATTATTTCTCAACGTGTACAATCGCATCATTACTTTCGCAAATAAAATTTTATGTACCTAGCCGACAACTAAGAACTCGTAATTTATTCCAAGAACAATCTTTTAGGACAAACTATGCTAAAAATAGCCCCATCAATAGAATGATGCGTCATTATAATGAAAATTGTGTAAAAATTGACCTTTCCATGTCTAGAAAACAAATCAAATCTGAACTAAACCGTAGAAATAATGTATAGTATATAAGTAAATATTGTAAAACCATTCTATGTAGTCTACATACGCTTGACGAAAAAAAATAAATTAATTAATTAATCAAATGAATCACATGAATCAAATGAATCAAAAGAATCAAATGAATCAAATGAATCATATGAATCAAATGAATCACATGTATCAAATGAATCAAATTAATCAAATGAATTAAATGAATCAAATTGATTTAATTCATCCAGTGAATACAATGAATCAAATTAATGAAATGGATAAAATGAATAAAAAGAATGGATGAACAAAATTAATAAAGGAAAAAATAAATGAAATGCATAAATAAAACAAACGAATCAAATAAACAAAATGAGCTGAAGTGATAAAATGAATAAAAAGAATAAACTGATCAGAGTGAATCTAAAGAATGAAACGAATAAAATAAGTAAAATGAACGCAGATGAACAAAACGAATAAAAAGATGCTGAATGAAATAATTAATTAAAATGAAATGGTCATATATTTGAAGCTAAAAACATTTTTGAATGAAGAAAATGAATAAACCGGATTGTACGAATTTGAGAACCATTGCATCATAAAGTTGTGAAATGTTTTTGAAAATCCCATCTTCTGAGAAAAGGCTAATAAATATGCAATGGACTTTCTAGGGCTTCCATCTATTTTTTTTGGTTTTATTCTTTTTGTTTTCATGCTTCTTTACTTGACGGCGTCGTTTTAAGATTATCTGGTGTTTCTACTTTATTGTTGGACCTTAATTAGTTATCAGGAACCTGGAACGTTCAATTTGCTTTGGAATTCGAAATTTATTTTTTGGTCACATATTCCCGAAAAAAAGATTTATGTACAGAATAGAATTTACTGGTCCAGTATTTTAACGCGCAATTGAATATAGTAAAGTGAGACAGGGTCACATATGCTTTCAAGCCCCTTGCACAGAGAACGACAGGGAGAATGCGATTCATGAATGAGACAGGTAGATATTTCAAAGTTTTTATTTGCATGGAAGTAAATAGTGTGAAATGTCTAGGCTATGTCGATAGCATAAAAGCCGTGCAATCAGTTGATTGCAATGCAGTCTCTTTCCATTCATCCTCATAGCGTTCATATTGTTTCGTTCCGAATTCTCGTGCAAGAAATATGGATAAATGAGTCATATACAGACCAATACTGTGAAAAAGAAATGGTTCAAACTATGGACGACGATAAGTTAGAAGACACATTGTAATTGCATACCCCATCGAGAGTTGATCCGTTATTTTTCATGAAAGTTCGTACCAATACAACGAATGTGCAGCTGATCAACTCATGGTTCATTCGCATGCGCCACGTTCCGTCTTCCATCTGCACGCCACCATAGATGGTACGCAACACCTTTCGTTCGAAAACTCCAAGGGCGCGTTGGTCCTCAACGAGCATAGTCCAGGTCTCGTGGCCGTAGAGGACCACCGATCTAATCAGCGTCTTGTAGATAATCAACTTCGTGCAGCGGCGAATTTTATTCGACCGGAGCGTCCTACGGAGTCCAAAGTAGGCACGATTTCCCGCCAAGATCCGTCTCTGAATTTCACTGCTGCTATCATTGTCGTCGGTTACCAGTGAGCCCAAATACATGAATTCGTCGACAATCTCGATTTCGTCACCGTCAATCCGAACTCGGGTGGGAGGTTCACATTGTCGTCTCTAGAACCTCTTCCTCTCATGCATTTTGTCTTCGAAACGTTGATGGCAAGTCCAATCCTGCTGGCTTCAGCTTTCAGTCTTTGAGCATATGTTTCATTCAAAATTCAATAGAGATACGAATAGTGTAAATATCACACGTGGAATATCTCTTTTGAAAATTTTTATCGTCAAACTTTCATATTACCCAGTTAAGCCGAATATTTTTCTGATATAGCCATGAATTTCCTTAATTATAGTGTAGATACAGGCTTTGAATACAATTGAATTAAAGTTCAGTTGATGTAGCAGCAGACAAAAAATAGTTTTGTTTTCTCAAACCTTCGCAATTACAATTAATAAATATTTCAGATTGGCAGAAGATCTTATCATACAACTTAGAAATGGATACAGAAATAGCTAGATAGATGCGATAGAAGAGAGAGAGAAAGAAAGAAAGAGAGAGAAAGAGAGAGACAGAGGGAGAGAGAGAAAGAGAGAGAGAGAGAGAGAGAGAGAGAGAGAGAGAGAGAGAGAGAGAGAGAGAGAGAGACAGACAGACAGACAGAGAGAGAGGGTGAGTTGGGGGGGGGGGGGGCGTGTGAGGAATGGAAAATGATGGTTAATGCAGTGACATTATTTTTATAGGTATATTATTATGATATATTGATTTCTTACATTCTTATCATAAATAATGTAAGTAGTTTTTTTTGCGCCATAACCAGTATAACTTAAATCTTGCAAAAGAGCTAAATTTTCACTAGATTTTTGGACTTCGAACATATAGTTGTTTTCAGTGACGCCACGAGTATAATTATATGAGAAATCTTTTATCTCACTACTAGGTGAATTACTTGTTGATCTGTGTATTGATATACCATTCAACATTTACCTGAACGCAATGCCTAATCCAAGGGATAAATACTAGAACTCACTGTTTCTTTATCAACACATTATGTTGTCTTTGAAGTGAACTTATATATTGATTTTTGAGAAATAGTTAATTTATTATAAAGGTAATTCACAAAATGTTCTCAACATCGAATTCCTTGAATCACGTAGATGTGTTTTCATACCCCGATATTCAAAATCGGTTTAGTTTTGCCCCTAAAACACCAGTAAAGCAATACTCTGTATGAAACAATCTCATTTTTAGTTAGTGGAAATTGTTCAGCGAGGACTAAAAATACAAAATGTTTAATATCTCCGCCGCTCGTGCACGGATTTTGACAATCTATAGCCTGTTCGAAAGGTATTTCTAGGCTTTCTATTTATGTGCAGTTTTTGGGACAATATTGTATCGTTCGAAGCTTAATTGCAAAAAACCTGCTGTGTTTTGATAAAAACGAAAATCGAAGATAGTAGTGTCAAATGGCAACGTTAGGCCTTTCATTTGAAACTAGTTTCGTTAAGATCGGTTCAGCCATTGCTGAGATAATTACATGACATTTTACACATACAGACATTGTCTCAATTTGTCGAACTGAGTCGATTGGTATATGAGACTCGGCCCTTCGGGCCTCGGAAAAAGTTTTCATAGTTTGAGCGAATCCTATACATTTCTTTTGTAAGAAATGTAAAACACTTATCATCTCAATATAATATGAGCACATCCTGAGATATACCGTTTTGTAGGGAAAAACTCGCATTTTCTCATGTAGAAATCCATTTTTATTGGCCAAAATGGAGAAAATCTTCAAACGGTCATAAAAATCGATCCTGATCTGCTAAAACCAAACCAAAAACGTAGTTTTTCATCTTTTCTCTTCTACTTCACGAAAAATTATGTTTGAACTCAGAATACTCAAATTCTATTTTTAGCGTTGTGCGCTTGGGATTTTATGTGGGAAATTGCGATTTCTTCTCTTCAAAACGTTTTTAATCCACCTAACAGTGTTATGAGAGATTTCTTATAACTCTTATACTCTCTTCTGGTATTATATCGATTGAGAATATTTAGAACTTTATGTTTCGCGATGTTTTTGATAACACATGCAGAGAACTAAAAACTGCAATTGTAGCTCTTGATATCACGCTACCTCTGAAGTGCATGCGTGCCTAGTCCAAACTTTACTTCGATATCGACTTTTTCTAAAAGTGACTTCCCAGTAGTATCATTGATTTCAAATATTATCGCTCATCCTAATGCCAAAGAACAAATAAAAAACTCTCGAAACCCGTTAAAGAAAATCATCATAACAGGAATTTTCGTTACCACGAAACTTTTCGATAACCGCCCATCACTTGTGTTATTGCACTGGGTGCACGCTGCTCTGAAAATCTAACGAAATCGTCTTAGGGCACCAGCGGGTCTTGTTCCGAGCCATTTGCGCGATTTTCAGTGGGTTAAATCTGTAAAGAATTCTAAAAACTAACTTCTATTCCATAATTTTCAGTTCACCAATTCGAGAAATCGTGCTAAGCGCAGGTCATGAAAAATAATCTGCGTTGTGGAGCGACGGTCACTACCCCGTTTACTAAAGCTATTCATAATTTTCAAATACTTTTTAATTTTTACAACCTTATTAGAGAAAGTTGTTTAATAAGCTTTTGTAATATTGTGTAGGAAAAAAGCTGCAAATTTCTGTATTTTCGCAATCCGCAACATATAAGCCCTTAAGTAGGGGAACCAGTGACAGTGGGGGTAATTCGGACCCCCTCGATTTCTCAGAAAATAGCATAGTTTCGTTTTTTTGCCATTCTCAAAACAAAAAATATCATTATGGAAAAACCGTGATTAAAGTAACAAATAAAAGTGAAAAAATAAGAAGAGAGTTTTGGAATGCTAGAGGCTCCTATTTTATGGAATGATTTTTGTTAAGGTGAAAACACAGATATTTTCAAGAAGCTCACCAATTTTGTGTGATATGAGCGTACGGGGCAATTCGGACCCCCTATTCCGTCAACCACCGTTCAGCGGCTTGCGGCTGCGCACATCATTACATACGCCACAGAAATGAAAATACATGGGCACCAATCGACAGCTGTGACTTACCAGATTTTTTTGTAAAACAATTTATCATTTTTTGCTTCTTAAAAATGTCTCTTATAGATATTTCATAGGTAACTCAATTTAAAAAAAATTAAAGGCAAATGACGGTCTGAATTGCCCCTTAGGGAGGTTCGAATTACCCCTACATTGTAAAAGGATGGAAAAACGTAGAGGTTTGCAAATCGTCGCCTAGCGCTGCCATTGAGTAGTGCAAATGAACTGTTTATTGCACCAAAATGTAGCTGAGGTTTCAAACTAACAATTGGAACATTTTACCGGTAATTTTTTCACACGGTAGATTTTTTCATCCACCTAAAAGGGCGATTTGCTTAAGTAGGTCCGAATAGCCCCGGGTTCCCCTATACCAATTAATTTAGGAAGTCCTTTTAACAGAAACTATCACACAAATAGGAATAGGATCACCAAAATGTTGGAAGAAGTCGATAAAATAACCCCTTTAAAACTAATTGGTGTAGTTCGATGCAATTGAAAGAAAATATATTTTCCGAATATGGGATGGACCTATTAATGTGAGACACAGTGAATGATAAATACAGTAAAGACCCGTTTTTATCAGCCTCATAGTGTATTTTAAGATGACATTGACTAAATCGGGATATATTTCTTTCCTTCTTTATAATAAACTGAAGCTATTAAAATGTTCTTCCCTTCCCTTGATCTAGTCTGATAGCTATTTCTGATTATATAATATAAATTTCTCTTAAAGGGGCCTTCTAGTGCAAATTTAAAAAAAAAATGTTTTATTTTTGCATATATGCATCTATAAGGTAAGAAAAATATGCTGAAGAAAGGGTTTACTCAAATTCAGACTTGTTCGTCTGCTCGAGCCCATCAAACATATTTTCATATGAGACTGACAAAATCGGGGGCTAATCAAATGGGGTCTTCACTGTATTGTAATAACTAGGCAGTATTCGAAGAAGTTTCTTGTGGACGAGTGTAGAACGACGTTGTTTCTACTTACATAGGGTCAGCGGCGTAGCTAGAAACTCGGTTTGGTGAAAATCGAACTTAATCTCCAAATTACATAATTTCGAAACCGTCATATTTGAAGTTTTAAAATTATGGAGAATTTTTTTTTCAAAAAATTGTAACAGACTTCGTTTCTTTAACGAATTTGTTGAGACTATCATTTAAAACAACTTTATTTGCAGGAATGAATACTACGTGTAGGGAGTATATCGAGTTTTAAAATGATATTCACGAAATGTTCCTTAATCTGTTTTTTTATCTTAAACAACTTTTTATTGCGAGTTTCACAAACTCAAGCTTCGGATAAAATGTAAAATTTATTGTTTATAAATAGTAGAAGATCATAAACAGTAAAATCATAATAATTTATTTTAAAGGAACAAATAGCCTAAAATATGTTGATACCCTGAACACACGGAGCATGTCTTCAACAAAGTGGTTTGTAATAGCACTCCCCAAAATTTTGCCGAAGACATTAAGTCTCGAACTAGATTTGTTTGAAGAGTAAATTCTCAATAAATACTTCTTAAAAGGATATAACGCAAAAGTTATTTTATCAGATGATGTGCTGTTTAACGTTTGTAAATTGCATCGAAGATACTAAACCTCCAGAATTGGCGGTGGCAAAATGATGTAATCTTGACCTTAAGTTACTGTTTGCGAACATTTATTTTACCTATTCATATTGGTAACACAATAAAAACAAAAGACCATCACAATTGATCAGGACCTGCTAGAGTCGAACGGAAAACGCAATTTTTCATAAGTTTTTCTCTACTTTCGGAAAGTGTTATCCTCGTTATTAATCATATTACGTTTTCGTCTCAACTTTACGCATTCCCAAAATAAAGACATGCTCAGTAAATGTTGAATGCTGTGCAATTTTTCGGTGAGCAGTTCTATGTTTCATGTTTCTGTGTTTCCAACTTCGCTTCCTATTAAAAAGACCCTAATCCATATTACAGTACATCCATTCAAAAGTGGGCTCAATATGATAGGAAATCTGAGGATTATGATTGATTTCAGAGCTATGGAATGAGTGTCTATTGGAATATTTTCAGGTAGGTATTTGATATTGATGTGATTAGACAACTGTTAGATCAAGACCAATAGATCAGTTACAGGTCAAGATCCATCAATCCAATTATTTTTTTTGGGTGGGTGGCAAGGGGTGAGGTTAAACCCTGAAGCATTCTCTTGGCTACGCCATTGCTTGGAGTTATTTCATTTTCATTTCTAAGATATGTTTTATTTTCTAAGATAAGTTGCAGATCGAACCGATGTTAGTGACTTAGAAACTTTGCAGTCATCAGGTTTGCGCAAATGAAAATTTTTGCATCGATAAGTGATCAAGTTCTATGTAGACAACTTGGAAGTGTTCGGCGGTTATTTCTGGCGATTTTAGATAGAAAAAGGACATACGAAATTCGCTTTATCGAAATAATATTTGGCTAATTTAAATGCTTTAATACTATATTGAACAATAAATAGGCGACAAAGGGTACTACCCAAACAACAAGCTATAACTTTTAAAGTATTCAAAATAGATATTTGATGTCTCCAGTAAAGTTATTCGCAAAAGTAAGAGCTACAAATTTGATGAAAACATCACACAATGGGAAAAAACGAAGAAAAAAATACATTGAAATCAGTAACTTTGAAAAATTTCATCGGAACATCATCACTTGTTCCATTTTTGGAAGAACAAAATCTGGGAATTCAAATGGCTTTATTCCTACATTTGCAAAATAAGGGAAGTTTAATCTATTTTTTAATAAAAAACCCGATTTAATCCACCTAGCAGTGAGATGAGACATTCCTTACACATTTCACTATTGGATTAGTTTGCAGAACTCACGAGAAGTAGGCACCCAACTAGAGGTGGGATGAAAACAGTTTCTAGTCTTGCGCGAATAAAATCTCGAATAAACTGAATAAATTATAGAAATCAACAAATCGACTGAAATAAAAAAGTAAAGCAAAAAATGAAACAATATGTTTTTAAATTCATAAAATTAGTAAAAAAAAAAATGGAAATCAAAATTATAATATACACGAATTAAATTAGATTAGGTTATTTCATAAAAATTAAGATTACATTTAGAAATAGTTATAAGATTAATAGAATAAATTGACTCATTAGGTTTTACATCAACCAACCTAACCCCACAAAATGAGCCGAATGAACTTCATTTGACAATTCTCGGTGGTTTGTTTACATGGGAGTTACGTGAGCTTGAATGTAACAGATGAGTACCCGTTGCATTCGCACTCACGCAATTGACAAAGTAAACAAACCACCGAGAATTGTCAAACATGAAATTCATTCATCATTAGTTCATTCGTGTCGTCATCTTGTAGAACTCAATACTAACAAATTGAATGAAATAAAACGTATGACTGAACATGAAATGCATAAAATTAAAGATATGAATAAAATGAATCAAATGAATCAAATGAATCAAATGAATCAAATAAATCAAATGAATCAAATGAATCAAATGAATCAAATGAATCAAATGAATCAAATGAATCAAATGAATCAAATGAATCAAATGAATCAAATGAATCAAATGAATCAAATGAATCAAATGAATCAAATGAATCAAATGAATCAAATGAATCATATGAATCAAATAAATCAAATGATTCAAATGAATCAAATGAATCAAATGAATCAAATAAATCAAATTATTCAAATGAATCAAATAAATCTAATGAATCAAATGAATCAAATGAATCAAATGATTCAAATGATTCAAATGATTCAAATGAATCAAATGAATCAAATGAATCAAATGAATCAAATGAATCAAATGAATCAAATGAATTAAACGAATCACATGAATCAAAATGAATCAAATCAATCAAATTAATTAAATGAATCAAATGAATTAAATGAATAAATGAATTGAATTAATCAAATTGATTTAATTCATCTAGTGAATACAATGAATCAAATTAATGAAATGGATCAAATGAATAAAAAGAATGGATGAACAAAATGAATAAAGTAAAAAATAAATGAAATGCATAAAAGAAACAAACGAATTAAATAAACAAAATGAGCTGAAGTGATAAAACGAATAAAAAGAAGAAAATGAGCAGAATTAAATGCATTGATTAATATGAAAAATTGAACAATGGTAAAAGGTTATAAATTAATACAAAGAAATAAACTGAATCATTTAAATTATTTGGATGAAATGATTAAAGCTGAAAGAGTAGTCAAATTATTAAAATGAAGAAACAATAAATTAATAAAATGCAAATGAAAACAATGAATGATATGAGTGAAATGCACAAAAAGAATAAACTGATCAGAGTGAATCCAAAGAATGAAACGAATAAAATAAGTAAAATGAACGCAGATGAACAAAACGAATAAAAAGATTCGGAATGAAATAATTAGTTAAAATGAAATGGTCATATATTTGAAGCCAAAAATATTTTTGAATAAAGAAAATGAATAAACCGGATTGTATCAATTTGAGAGCTATTGCATCAGAAAGTTTTGAAATGTTTTTGAAAAAAGGTTAATAAATGTGCAATGGACTTTCTATAGCTTCCATCTTTTTTTGGTTTTATTCTTTTTGTTTTCATGCTTCTTTACTTGACGAATTCGAAGCTTACTTTTTGGCCACATATTCCCGAAAAAAAAAAGATTTATGTACAGAATAGAATTTACTGGTCCAGTATTTTAACGCGCAATTGAATATAGTAAAATGAGACAAGGTCACATGTGCTTTCAAGCCCCTTAAACAGAGAACTACAGGGAGAATGCGATTCGTGAATGAGACAGGTAGATATTTCAAAGTTTTTATTTGCATTGAAGTGAATAGTGTGGAATGTCTAGGCTATGTCGATAGCATAAAAGCCGTGCATTCAGTTGATTGCAATGCAGTCTCTTTCCATTCATCCTTATAGCTTTCATATTGTTTCGTTCGGAATTCTCGTGGACGACGATTAGTTAGAAGACACATTGTAATTGCATCCCCCATCGAGAGTGGGTACTTTGGGAGACTTCTTTTCCTGGATCTAATTTGTGGATATTTTTGGTCTTTGATCCGTTATTTTTCATGAAAGTTCGTACCAATACAACGAATGTGTAGCAACATCCTTCGTTCGAAAACTCCATGGGCGCGTTGGTCCTCCACGAGCATAGTCCAGGTTTCGTGGCCGTAGAGGACCACCGATCTAATCAGCGTCTTAAAGATAATCAACTTCGTGCTGCAGCGAATTTTGTGCGACGGGAGCGTCCTCTGGAGTCCAAAGTAGGCACGATTTCCCGCCAAGATCCGTCGCTGAATCTCACTGCTGTTATCATTGTCGTTGGTTACCAGTGAGCCCAAATATATGAATTCGTCGACCATCTCGATTTCGTCACCGTCAATCCGAACTCGGGTAGGAGGTTCATATTGTCGTCTCTAGAACCTCTTCCTCTCATGTATTTTGTCTTCGAAACGGTGATGGCAATTCCAATCCTGCTGGCTTCAGCTTTCAGTCTTTGAGCATATGTTTCATTCAAAATTCAATAGAGATACGAATAGTTTAAATATCGCACGTGGAATGTCTCTTTTGAAAATTTTCATCGTCAAACTTTCATATTACCCAGTTAAGCCAAATATTTTTCTGATATAGCCATGAATTTCCTTAATTATAGTGTAGATACAGGCTTTGAGTACAATTGAATTAAAGTTGAGTTGATGTAGCAGTAGACAAAAAATAGTTTTGTTTTCTCAAACCTTCGCAATTACAATTAATAAATATTTCAGATTGGCAGAAGATCTTATCATACAACTTAGAAATGGATACAGAAATAGCTAGATAGATGCGATAGAAGAGAGACAGAGAGAGAAAGAAAGAAAGAGAGAGATAGAGAGTGAGAGAGATAGAGTGAGAGAGATGAAGAGGGGGGGGGGGCGTGTGAGGAATGGCAAATGATGGTTAATGCAGTGACATTATTTTTATAGGTATATTATTATGATATAATGATTCTTACATTCTTATCATAAATAATGTAAGCAGTAATTTTTGCGCCATAACCAGTATAACCTAAATCTTGCAAAATAGCTAAATTTTCGCTAGATTTTTGGGCTTCAAACATACAGTTGCTTTCGGTGACGCCACAAGTATAATTATATTCGAAATCTTTTATCTCACTACTAGGTGAATTACTTGTTGATCTGTGTATTGATATACCATCCAACATTTACCTCATGATTGAACGCAATGCCTAATCCAAGGAATAAATACTAGAACTCACTGTTTTTTTATCAACGCATTATTTTGTCTTTGAAGTGAACTTATATATTGATTTTTGAGAAATAGTTAATTTATTATAAAGGTAATTCACAAAATGTTCTCAACATCGAATTCCTTGAATCACGTAGATGTGTTTTCATACCCCATTCAAAATCGGTTTAGTTTTGCCCCTAAAACACCAGTAAAGCAATACTCTGTATGAAACAATCGTATTTTTAATTAGTGGAAATTGGTAAGCGAGGACTAAAAATACAAAATGTTTAATATCTCCGCCGCTCGTGCACGGATTTAGACAATCTATAGCTTGTTAGAAAGGTATTTTTACAAGCTTTCTACTTATGTGCATGAGACGATGTAGCATTGTTCGAAAATTATTTGCAAAAAACCTGCTGTGTTTTGACAAAATCGCCCATATCTCAGAAAGTAAAGAACATATCGAAAATCAAAAATAATAGTGTCAAATGGCAACGTTAGGCCTTTCATTTGAAACTAATTTCATTAAGATCGGTTCAGCCATTGCTGAGATAATTACATGACATTTTGTACATACATACATACACACATACACACACATACAGACATTGTCTCAATTTGTCGAGCTGAGTGGATTGGTATATGAGACTCGGCCCTCCGGGTCTCGGAAAAAGTTTTCAAAGTTTGAGCGAATCCTATACATTTCTTTTGTAAGAAATGCAAAACCTTATATCTCTAATCCACGCTGGAAATTGTACATGAATTGTACTGATTATTACGTAAAAAACGCTTTTAATCCACCTAGCAGTGTGATGAGACATTTCTTATAACTCTTATCACTCTCTTCGGATATTATATCGTTTGAGAACATTTAGAACTTGATGCTTCGCGATGTTTTTGATAACACATACTACATGGGATAGTGGCAGGACTCAGAGAATCGCTCAAATCAGCATAGGACAACATCAGTGCAAGAAATCTCAAACCAAATCAATGGGAAAGCGAAAAAATGGCCAATAAAATAGACATACCAACCAATTATTGTTAATGCTCTGTTAATAAAATATCTATATTGTGGTGGGAAAACTGAATTCTGCTAAAGGGGTTATATATTGTACTGAAACAAAAAAAACGAATTTTTTTTTGAATCGATTTGAAGTTTATATTTTACTCAAATTTCCAACGCGACTGAGAACTAAGAAATCAACGCTTTTTCTTGAAAAGGGCGATACTAGCAGTGATATCATTCAAAGAAAATCAACAGTGAATATTTCCAGACTTGGTTTTATTTCCTATTTAAGAACTATTGTGTTTTTTACATCCTAGATTGCATGATTCAGGGATCGAAACCCAAAACTTCATAAAGTATTTGAAATTATTAAATTAAAATTTGTTTTTGCTATTGAAATTGACAAAATGATAGTATCGCCCCTTTGGCGATTGTTTACTTTTTCGGTAACACCTATCACCATTGAAGTATCGCCCTTACGTTTATTTACAATAACTACCGTTTTACACCACCGATTTCGTCCGGGTTTTTTCAATAGCGATCATTGTTACTATTTATAGCTGGTATCAGCTTGATAATCCTAAAAAAATACGAAAATAACAGTTTCGCCTCTAAACTGCTAGCAAAAAAAGTATCGCCCTGTTTGTTTGCATGGAGCGTGGAGGGCGAAACTTTAAATAAACAAACAAAAATACAGTTTCGCCCGTTGTATTTTTTGCTGTAGTTTAAGAAAGCTATATCGTAGAATCCAAATTATTAGGTTAATTTGTTGCGTTTCAAAGCCCTCATTCGCATGTATGAAAAAAGTCTTATGTTTACATTTGTAAGTATCGCCTTTTTCACAAAAAAAGCGTTGAAATGAAATCGCAGCTTCTGATATCACTATAAATCTATAAAGAATACTAAAAATTATTTTCTATTCCATAATTTTCAGTTCAGCAATTCGAGAGATCGTGCTCACCGCAAGCCATGAAAAATAGACTACGTTGTGAAGCGATGGTCACTATTTACTAAAAAATACACGGTTAAATAAAAAATTAAACTATTAAAAAAATTTCAAATAGTTTATAATTTTCACAAACTTATTAGGAAAAATTGTTTAATAAGCTTTCGTAATATTGTGTAGGAAAAAAGCTGAAAATTTCAGTATTTTCTCTATCTGCAACATATAAACCCTTAAGTATACCAATTAATTGGTATACGAATTGGAATAGGTTCGCCAAATTTTGGAAGAAGTCTATAAAATAACCCCTTGAAAGCTACCTAAACATTGTTGTAGTTCGATGCAATAAAAAAATCCCCAAAAATGTAATGTACCTATTAATGTGAAACACAGTGAATAATACATACAGTAAAGACCCATTTTTATCAATCTCATGCTGTATTTTAGGCTGACAAAATGGGGACATTGACTAAATCGGGCAATTTTTTTTCTTTATAATAAACTGAAGCTGTTAAAATATTCTTCCCGTCCCTTTGATGTAGTCTGATAACTATTTCTGATTATGATGAACTTTTCATTTTTGCATATTTCCATCTTCATGATACGGAAAACATGCTCAAGAAAGAATTTACTCAAATTGAATCTTGTTCGTCTGCTAGAGCCCATCAAAGATATGTTCATATTTGGCTGATGAAATTGGGGTGTCAATGTATTATAATAGATATTCAGCATTCGAAGAAGTTTCTTGTGAACGACTGTAGAACAACTTTGTTTCTACTTACTTGAAGTCAGTGGCGTAGCCAGAAATTCGGTTTGGTTGGGGTTTGGTGAAAATCGATCTTACTGTCCAAACGGCATAATTCCGAAACCGTAATTTTTGAAATTTTAAAATCATGCAGAATTAATTTTTCAGAAAATAGTAACAGAGATCGTGTCTTTAGCGAATTTGTTGAGACTTTATTGTAGTCATGAATATTAACCTGAGAAAATTTACCATAAATACTTCTTGGACGATATACCGTCAAAAAAATTTTATCAAATGATGCGCTGTTTAACGTTTGTAAAACTCATCGAAGATACTAAACCTCCGAAATCGGCGGTTTCAAAATGATGCTATCTTGACCTTAAATTACTGTTTTTGAACATTTGACCTATACATATAATTGGTCATACAACAAAAATCAAATGCTCATCAAAATCGATCAGAACCTGCTAGAGTCGAATGGAAATCGTCATTTTTCATAAATTTCTCTCTACATTCGGAAAGTGTTATCCTCGTTATTAATCATATTACGTTTTCGTCTCAACTCGACGCATTCCCAAAATACAAACCTGTTTTAATCCACCTAGTGGTGCAATTGTGCTTTTCTCATTTGTCCAGACTACGATTCCATGGCTGGTTATGTTCAATACAATAGTGAAAATGAATATTACATGTTCAGTACGATTTGCACATACATACAATGGATCGACAGCCACGATCTTGAGATACTATGTGTTGATACTGACACATCGCTTGAAACCAACGGTGGATCATGGAGAAAGATCCGGGAGGTCCGGGTCCTGCCGCATTTTCAACTTGTTAAGAAATTTTAAACTAGTTTTAATTTTAAAGTAGCAGTATGATTGACGATTTTTAGAGTTTAACTTCGCTTCCTATTAAATAAAGACCCTTATTACAGTACATCTCTGCAAAAGCTAGCTCAATTTGAAAAGAAATTTGAGGATTATGATTGATTACAGAACTCTGGAATTTTCTATTGGAATGTTTTCAGGCAGGAATTAGATATTGATGCTATTAGACAACTGTGAAATCAAGACCAATAGATCAGTTACATATCAGGACCCCATTCCGACAATTTATCAAAAATCCTCATGATGTTTACAACAACAGGTTATCAATCTACGGATCAGATAATTGTTATTGTAATATTGAATTAAATCAGTCTGCATCAATAAATTTCCAACTTCAATCCAATATATTTTTTGGGTGTGTGGGGGGGGGGGGGTTGTATGGTGTTAAACCCCAAAACCTTCTCTTGGCTACGCCGTTGCTTGGAGTTATTTATTTCGCTTTCCATTTTCCGATATGTTTCAGATCGATCCGATGGTCATAAGTTAGAAAAATTGCACTCAGAAGTTTCGCACAAATGAACATTTTTGCACTGATAAGTTATCAAGTTCCTTCCAGACAACTTGGAAGTGTTCGGTGATTATTTCTAGTGGTTGTAGATAGAAAAATGAGATACAAAATTCGAATTATCGAAATAATGTTTGGCTTATTTCAATGGATTATTACTATATTGAACAATAAATAGGCGACAAAGAGTAAACCACAAACAACAAGCCATAACTTTTCAAGTATTCAAAATAGATATTTGAAGTCTTCAGTAAAGTTATTCGCAAAAGTAAGAGCTACAAATTTGCTGAAGGCATCATTTCGATACAATCACTTCCAAGAACATTTGTGAAAATATCTCACTCATAGGGGGATTAATCAGCCAAAGGACAATACCAAAAGAAAGGGCATATTGCCTCCATTAAATTCTCCGAAGATACTATTGACCTACAATAAGCCGTTTTGGCGTTAATAATAGATTACATGTTTTTGGTCATATTTCTGACAATGGGAAAAATGATAAAAATCTTTCGTCCGAATTTAATGTTAAATATCTCTTTTGATAATATACCGATTTCAACAATCTATAGCTTGTTCGAAAGGTATTCGTTAAAGCTGTCTAAAAACATATAAATTGTTAATCTACATTGTCAATTTCGGCAGATAATTCAAAAAAACTGCAAAAAACGCCATTTTTACGCATTCAAACATTCATATCTTGGAAACTAAACATCAGAATCAAAAACAAATTAATAGCGTTCATACTGTTTTTTAGTTCTTTCATTTAAAATTGGTTTGGATTAAATCGGTTCAGCCATTGCTGAGAAACACGAATGAGAATTTGTCCGTTACATACACACACACACACACACACACACACACACACACACACACACACACACACACACACACACACACACACACACACACACACACACACACACACACACACAGACATTGTCCCAAATCGTCGAGCTGAGTCGATTGGTATATAAGACTCGGCCCTCCGGGCCTCGGAAAAAATCTTGAAAGTTTGAGCGAATTCTATACATTTCTTTTATAAGAAATGTAAAAACCTCACGAAGCTAATGAAAGCATTTCCATCTTGGGCAGTATACGGGAAGTTGGTGATTTGGGATGTTTTAAAACAGAAATTTTATTGTATTAATCAATTCCTGAATCGCTATTGTTTACTAACAAAGTCGTATGCAAAATATCACCTTAATTGAAAAAAATTCTCAGAAATTAACTGAGGTGGTTTGATTTTAAATATAAAACAGGAAATTAGGGTTTTGTGATACTTGAACCCCAAATTCACACTTTTTTCTATAAAACAGTTTACATCTTTGATTCACGCTGGAAATCATACATAAATTGAACCGATTATTACTTAAACAAACCTCAGAAAGCTAACAAAAGTACTTTCATCTTGAGCAGAATACGGGAAGTTGGGGTTCTGGGACATTTTGTCGTTCGTATTACAGTATTTCAACAATTCTTAGTATTATCTCGACTATTCTTCAATAAATGTACACGCAATGCAATATTTTTAATGTTCAAACACTCAGAAACTGATCCAAAATAGTTTCATTATTGGTGAAATACAGGAAGTTTGGGATTTGGGAACTTTTGATTAAGAAATCTAATCTTAATAATTAATATCTAAATCGCTATTATCTTCTAACGAAGTCGTATGTAAAGTATCATCTATAATGGAAAATAAACTCAGTAAATTAATTGAGGAAGTTTGATTTTGAATATAAAACGGAAAAGCTATGGTTTTGTGACACTTGAACCCCAAAATCATCTATTTTTGCCTTTCTCATATAAAGAAAGGCTATGCAATCACTGTAAAAATAGACTTTTTATCCGAGGCCCGGAGGATCGAGTGTCATACACCATTCGATTCAGTTCGTCGAGATCGGCAAATGTCTGTGTGTATGTATGTATGTGTGTGTGTATGTATGTGTGTGTCATTTAAACTCACACAATTTTCTCAGAGATGGCTGAACCGATTTTCACAAACTTAGTTTCATATGAAAGGTATAACGCTCCCATAAGCTGCTATTGAATTTTTAGTTGATCCGACTTCCGGTTCCGGAGTTACGGGTTGAAGAGTGCGGTCACACAGCAAATTCCCATATAAACTGGTACCACCATGATGTTCAAATGATGTAAAACATATTGAAATTGATGTAACATTACTCTAGTTTGCGGGTCTGGATCACTAATGATCAATCAAAGCAGCTTTGACCACATTGGCCACCTATGACAGTTCATGACGCCCCCGGGGAACCCGCCAAGTTCCTAAGCTAATATCACACCCATTCCACAACGAATTCTCCACCGATTTTTACAAACTTGATTTCAAATGAAAGATACAGTAATACCATTGACTGCTGCTGAATTTCATTTGGTTCTGACTCTTGCTTCCGGAGTTACAGGGGTGTTAGTAAGGATACACTGGAATTTCCCATATAAATCGGTACAATCGTAATACCTCAGAGGCTACAAACTATTAAAATTGTCACCAAATTACTTCTAATTGCAGATCTAGATCACTGATTGCCAATCAAACATTCTTTGAATATATTGTCCACTATCGACGATTCCGGAAATCCGGAATTCCGGGCATATTACACAAATAAAGTCACATCGGTTCTTCGGTGATGACTGAACCGATTTTCTCAAACCAAGTCTCAAATGGAAGGCAAAATATGCAGCTGAGTATTGCATCAGAGCCCCTCCGCCCCCCCCCCCGCCTTGCCCTTACACCACCCTTCTGCATCACTCCCCTCTCCTTGGACCACCCTCACGCCCGCATTTCCTTCATCCACCCCGTATACCAAAATAAGATGAAGGATTTCTGACGCATCCTCCACTCCCACTCTACTAACCCCCCATTCCCTCCACTTTTAAACCCATTCCACCAACATTTCAAAATATAATCACATGAAGATAACATTGAACTCATGCTGATTAAGCTGATTAAATACTATTTTTTTGCCTTCCTCATATAGAAAGGTTACGCAATTGCTCCAAAAACCGACTTTCTAACCGAGGCCCGGGGGCCGAGTCTCATATAACATTCGACTCAGTTCGCCGAGATCGCAAAATATCTGTGTGTATGTATGTGTGTATGTATGTATGTATGTATGTATGTATGTATGTATGTATGTATGTATGTATGTATGTATGTATGTATGTATGTATGTATGTATGTATGTATGTATGTATGTATGTATGTATGTATGTATGTATGTATGTATGTATGTATGTATGTATGTATGTATGTATGTATGTATGTATGTATGTATGTATGTATGTATGTATGTATGTATGTATGTATGTATGTATGTATGTATGTATGTATGTATGTATGTATGTATGTATGTATGTATGTATGTATGTATGTATGTATGTATGTATGTATGTATGTATGTATGTATGTATGTATGTATGTATGTATGTATGTATGTATGTATGTATGTATGTATGTATGTATGTATGTATGTATGTATGTATGTATGTATGTATGTATGTATGTATGTATGTGTGTATATGCGGATTTGTTAACAAAATGTCCACATCGGTTTTTTGGTGATGTCTGAACCGATTTTTACAAACTAAGATTCAAATGAAAGGTATACTATTCTCATAGGTTGCTATTGAATTTGATTTTCAACCGACATCTTGTCCCGGATTACGAGTTGAAGAGTATGGTTACAAAACAAAATTTGTTGATTTGTCCACATCGGTTTCTCGGAATTTTCTGAACCGATTTTGACAAACTTGATTTTAAATGGAAGGTCCATCAGCTGCTGTTGAATTTTGTGTGGATCCGAGTTCTGGTGTCTGAATTACAGGGTGATACGTACGATCACGCAGCAAATCTCGATTCTAACGAATTCTGCGATGAATGTAAAAACGTGAAATTTTTGCCTTTCTCAATAGAAAGGTATTGCAATTGCTCTGAAAACCGACTTTTCAACGGAGGCCCGGAGGGCCGAGTGACATATACCATTCAATTCAGTTCGTCGAGTTCGGCAAATGTCTGTGTGTATGTATGTATGTGTGTGTATGTGCGTATGTGTGTGTGTATGTTACCAAAAATGTCACTCATTTTTATCAGAGATGGCTGAACCGATTTTGACAAACTTAGTCTCAAATGAAAGGCGCAACGTTCCCATAGGCTGCTATCGAATTTCTAATGGATCCGACTTCCGGTTCCGGAATTACAGGGTGATGAGTACGAACACGCAGAAAATGTCGATTTTAATAAATTCTGCAATGAATGTATAAAGGTGAAATTTTTTCGAAAATATGACCACAACTGCTTCGATTTGTAGTATTAGGTCACTAACATCCATTCAAAGTCTATTTGGCCACATTGGCCACCATCATCGGTTCAGGAAGCCCCGGCGGAAGTATCTAAATTCAGAATAACAGTCACATCGGTTTCTCGGAAATGGCTAAACCGATTCGACTAAACTTGGCCTCAAATGAAAAGTATTGCGTCCCCGTAAATGGCTATTTAATTTCATCCCGATCCGACTTCCGGTTCCGGAGTTATAGGTTGTGGCGTGCGATCACATAGCAAATTGTGATTCAAACCGATACTCCGATGACAGCAAAAAAGGTAAAAATTTCGCTAAAATGTCTCTCAAACAACTTCAATTTGCTGGTCTAGGTCACCGACAGCCAACCAAACTTTCGTTCACTACATTGACCACCACAGACGGTTCCGGAAGTGCCCGGGAAAAGCGGCCATCTTTCAAAATTTACGAACTCACATCAATTTCCCGGAAATGGTTGGGCCGATTTTCACAAACTTAGTCCCAAATGATAGCTATAATATCCCCACAGATGTCAATAAAATTTCGTACGGATCGCTTATATGGGACCGGAAATATAGACTAAATCGTCCGGTCACATATGAAATTCCCATATAAGCCGGAACTCAAATTTTTTTTTCAAAGGGGGGACCCCATGAAATTTCAGAAATCGAATTGGTATTTTTGATGCCAAACATCTTTAAAATGCATGAAACGTCGAGATTTTATGTTATCTCGAAAATATTTTTTTTGTAAAAATCGACTTTTGGGGACTGCCGATTTCGCACCTTTTTCAGTTCAATATTACCGTGGCTGTTTTTTCTTCTTCAAAATTTTTGAACTCGAATAATGATTTATTTTCCTGTATATAGTTGTCATGTGATGTAAAATAATAAAATGTAATATATGCATTTAAAAGTTTTTAATGAATATAAACATCGCACACATTCACGTGTTCATGATTGAGAAAGGCACAATTGCACCGCTAGGTGGATTAAAATAGGTTTTTATAAAACAGTTTACATCTCTTTTTCTTTTTTCATAATAATTATAATTCATACATGAATTGTAACTTTTATTACGTAAAAAAATTAGGAAGCGAATGGAAGTATTTTCATCTTGGGCACAATACGTGAAGTGGAGATTTTGGGACAATTTGCTGTTGATATTACAGTATTCTTGCTATCATATGGACTATTTGATGTGGGAACACTCAAGAACTGCACTAAAAATAGGTTAACAAATTCACAAATCTCATTGGTTTGCGCAATACTTCAATCTCTACCATCTGCTAACAAAATTATATCTAAAATATTGTCCATAATGGAAAGAAATCTCAGTTGGACCAGGCGGGAGAATCGGTTGTTCGGTTTCTTCTACTCACAATTGAATTATGTAAAACTATATAATGGGAAAATATTACATGTTATGGGATAGTTTAATTTTAAAAACAGTATGGGAAGGTAGGTTTTCGAGACATTTTGCCTCGACAGTCACTTAATTTTTAAAATTCAAATAACATATATTCACGCTCTTTATCTTACATATGTTGTTTTATTTCTTACTTTGAAAATCTCAGGAATTTAATGAAATTATTTTTTCTTGGAAAAATACGAGATGTCGGGGTTTAGACAGATTTTGTCATCGATATCACAGTAATCTTTTCATTAATTTGTTCGTGTAAATATCTCTGCTATTTTCCAAAGAATATAAATACAATGTTTTATACTTACCATGGTTTATAAAGGGGGTGGTGTTGTGTTGTGTTGGACATAATGTGTGAAGTGGGCATTTTCTGATATTTTCTGCGAGTATTCACATTTTTTACAATATACGGTTAATCTTCTTTCTATTTGTTGTAATTGTGTAGCTTACGAATCATAGTAATAGTCGGTATAGTCCTCAGTTTCACTCTCATGATCAGTATCGTCCACAATTTCCTTATGCTGATCAAGGAAGTATTCCTGCATCTGCTTTTCAAACATGTCATCCCCAATTCTTTGAATTTTTCTTATATTCTCTAACGCTAAAGTAGACATTTTTGGGTCTGACCACGCAAGAGCACATCTCATCATATCTGTTAAATTGGCTTCAGCAGACGTTTTCCTGCTTAAATGAGGTCGAGAATATTTATACCGCTTGTGGCACTTTTCAAATTTAATTTAATATTATGTCAATTTCTACCTACAACCTTTTCCGCCAAATCTGCAAGGTGTTTGTATTTATGGAAGCAAGGTGGCAGACGCTTTATGAAAGGGTATGCCTGCCATATGAGTTTTTCAAGCTGCACATTTACGTCAGCAACTTTCCCAGAATTCAATTTTCTCGAACTGAGAGCTAAAGAACTTAGATTTTCTATGAGTGCCTTATCGACCTTAAGAATGGCAGCGAAAATATTCGGTTGTGCAAGCAATCGGCGGGCCATGTTTCCATTATTGGAACTACCAGATCCTCCAATTTTCACCCGATTCACCTGCATTTTGTAGTGATCCTCAAGGCAGTTGTCAATCCTCCTAGCCTCTGCTTTAACCTCAGGATGTGAAAGTGCAGGTGCCCTTCCACGGCTTTTTTCGCGGACTGCCTAATCAGCCACTCTACTGCGTTTAATTGTGAGTGGGAGAAAGATGGTCCGATTCTCCCATCTGGTCCAGCTACACAGATAGGACATGCATGTGTGTCGCGATTACCAACGATGGCATTCGCTGCTTTGCCATCAATCAGGGTGTATAGTGCTGACAGACGAATTTCTAATTTTTTATCAGCAGTAGATATAACTACTGGGATTTCACTTATGCTATCGACCTCTTCGAAAAACTTTTGAAACATTTCTTTCGTCAGTAAATCCGTTTCTTTCGTCCAACTCATTGACCGTATCCTACAAAAATTGTCCGACTGAGGGTTAGCATTTCGCCAAATCTCAACACCGTCTGTGGTCTGAAGCAGCAATGACATCGAATGCTCTGACAGCAATGAATCATCCTTACCTATAATCCGTTACTGATTATAGTGGGAAAAATCTGTCGCCGAATCTGGTCCTGCCGTGATAAACAAGATGCAACGAATGTTGCTACTTTCGAGTGATGTAACTGTTTGTATCACTTCTTCGAGCTCAATGATCCTACGAACGTCACATTTCACAACATCGCGCAAAGTGACTGATGATGACAAATAGCCTTTATCCCAGTTCGGAGGACTAAACGGAGGAAGAATCATGTCTCTGAATGCGGTCATTTTTGACCAAGGCTGAAGAAGCATTACGCCCAGTTCTTTTTTTTGCAAATTTCGCTATTCCTACATATTTTGCTTTACTCAATCCCAATCTTGTCTTCAGCATTAATGATAACTCTTCAGATGGACCGGACGAATTTGAATCATTAACGATTGTCTTCAAGGCATGCGATGTCCTAACTTCACCATCAACCCTCAGTTGCTTTTCCGCCGAACGAAGAAGTAACTCCAATGGATATTCTTTGGAGATTGTTAAGCTTTTCTTGTCTTTAATGCGTTCAGAGAGACCTTTAAATTCTTTTTGTTCCCGTCCACGATTTTTCTGAGAGCATCTTGACAGTTTTTGAGAAGAGTGTTTGTTTCTAGTCGCCTGAACATATTGCCCAGATCGGTTGGCGTGGTGAGACTCGACGTGTGATCTTACATCCGAGAATGGTTTTGAAAACTGCATAAATTAAGAAAATTGCTTAATCATTTCAACGAAACAGAAACATTTTTGATCATGGCTATGTAGATCAAACAAAAAACTTAGCCCAAATTCGGCGTTGAGCAAATCAAGGTTCCTTAAAAAGAAACGATTTCGGCTGTGTGCTTTCGACCATCGACGATCGAACTATATAATCCACGTGTCTACACACAATTCTAATTCTGGTTCAACAGGCACTTTTTTGTTTAAGAATTGCAATAATTTTATTTTGCTTCGAAAAGATTCTATTTTAAAATTTGCTACATCTTTATTGCGTATCATTTTGATGGAATCTACTGTTTTCACCACGTGCACAAATGCATGGCACACTAGATGTGAAATATATGACAACTCACAAGTGGCACTGTTTCTTTGCATTAATATTATAAACAACAATAATAATAACGTTAATCGCGAAATCATTGAGGATGTCCAGTGCAGAATAGTGTTATTCGCCCTAATATTGTGATCTGCTCAAGTGTCTCGAAACTCTTACTTCCCGATTTATATTTAAGGTCAAACTACCGCAGTTAATTTACTGCGTTTTTGTCTTTCTCCTATATTTCCATTATAGATGATACTTTACAAACGACTTCGTTAGAAGATAATAGCGATTCAGATATTAATTATTGAAATTAGATTTCTGAATCAAAAGGTCCCAAATACCAAACTTCCTGTATTTTACCAATAATGAAACAACTTCTGGATCAGTTACTGAGTGTTTGAACATTAAAAATATTTATTGCATGTACATTTATTGAAGAATAGTCGAGATAATACTGTGGTGGATACCAACCTACGTTTGTAAACATCCCGTCGCGAAGCGACTAAAGAAGGCGTCAGCATAATCGAGTCTACTGCGCGGCAACGATTATGCTGACCCTATCAAAAAGTGTCACGTAGCCACTGCAGCGACCCAGCCCATAGCTTAGGTTTAATGAAAAATAAAAATCATTCTTAACCGTACCCCCGAGTGATGAACTTCTAAAATATCACTTGTGTCCTGCTTGTAAATATCTTGTCAGATCTCTTAACATGGCGATCCTGCCAGGAGCAGAAGGTGTTAGAGAGAATTAAAAGTGTGTTAAAAGTGTGTTATAGTCATAATGGGATTCTTCTCGGCCGACGAAATCGTCGCGCCCGTAGTAGGAGGCGAATCCCATCACACCGCACAAACCGTGGCTGTTTGCGTGATCGCAGCCGTCGCGGTTGGCTACGTGGTACTAAAGGGACTTGCAAAACATCACCGCCAGCACACCGAAAGGGTGGCTGAGCGCGTAGCTCGACGGGCGACCGTCGATGTGTAATTTGTAATTTGCGCACAGTGAAACACCAGACTTGTGTAGCAAGTATAATAACTATTAACGACCCCAATTGGTGTTGAGTGTGGATTTGTTAGAAGAATGGAACTCGAATTTGGTGGACAGTGGATAAGCACAACATGTGTATTATTTTAGCCAGTTAAATGAACAAATCTATACCCCAGTGAAACGAACAAATCTATACCGTAAGCAGTTGCATTGGACAAGCATAACCTGATCTTTATCAAAGTTTGGCTAGAAATTTTACCCCCACTGTGAACGTTTCCATTGTCGCCGTGGAGCGAATCAATTTTTCGTGAAATGTGTTTTTTCAACTTCGTGTTATTCAGCCGGCAGAGCGGAAAGCGATCCGAGGAAGAAAGAGCAAAGATTTCCTTGGCCCAATAATTGATGTGGAGCAGAAAATACATACTATAATACTACACCCGTGATGATGGAATAGAACAGGGAATGGAACAGAAAACCGAGGTATAGTTCATTGGATCTAATCAATTTTATAGTGCTTGTTTAATTTGAAGAAACAAAACATATATAAATTTCTGAAATAAATGTAGGAATAGTGTTAGAAGTGTAAAATCAAATGACGATTCAATTATCTAATGGCAGATATAGCCTTAGATTTACAACATGTAATAGCTCGTCTAATTGTGAACCTCACTAATTTACAAAAAAGTCCCAAAAGGGAATATATCCGCAGTAACCTCCTAAAGAAACAGGAATATTGCAATACCTTATTTAGAACAGGGACTAATATTTTAGACAATTAGGACACAAACTCCCTGAGGACGACTTTGTATACTTCCGACGCAGACTTCGAGAAGTCTATACAAAACTTTCTGAACTTCTAACGGAAAAATTAAATAATACCAAAATGCCTCCAAAACTAGATTTGATCATTGGACTCAAATTAGTCGACAAATTCAGTGGTGATGCTGCTAAACTCACCAATTTCTTTGAATCAATGGAATTATTAAAAGACTATTCCGACGGAGTATCGGAAATGGAAATAATCAAATTTTTAAAAACACGTTTAATAGGTCCAGCGCATGGTGTAATCAACACCGCTACGACCCTCGATGACGTAAAAATTAAACTTAAACAAAAAATTTCGATTAAGTTTAGTCCACAGGCCATAGAATCCGAAATGGCCAGTGTGAAGCAAAATAAAAAATCTATTAGCGAATACGGGCACGAAATAAGTGAACTTGCCGCAGCACACGTGTCAAGTGGTACCTTCGTTGATGAAGCAGCATCTGACGCGATTGTACAGCCAATTGCTGTCAGATCTTTCGTGAACCGAGCACAATTTTTCTTAAAAGCCAGGAACCCAAGCACACTTACAAAGGCAATAAGTGATGCCCTGGAAGTTAACAACAATGAAGAAGAATCCGCAATGTGGATGTATGCCGGTCCATCACAGACCATTCTGGTCTGCATTCATCCCTAGAAACCGTGGATATTATCCAAGATACTTCCGCAGTGGAGGTAAAGGAAGAAACCATGGACATAATCGCGGAAGGGGAAATTTTAATCAACAAAGTCAAAATTTCCACCATAATACCAGAGGAAACAATTCCGGTAGAGGACGTGGAAGTTATCGTGGCCGGAATGATGTGAATTTGGCCAACGGTACAGATGCTGCAAATCAGCAGGCAGCACCAAAAACCCAGCTACAACAACAACAACAACAACAACAAGATCAAGAAAGCAATTTAATCGATTTATTTCGTTAATTCAAGAGAAACATCTACCAATACAATTCTAAGAGCAAATTTCTTATTAGCTAATGTAAATTTAAAATTTATTGTTGACACTGGTGCGTCATGTAGCATCCTTGATCAACAATATGTTCCAAGAAATATGCATATTTACCAGGAAGAGAAAATAAGGATACGAGGAATCAATGGAACAGTGCAGTCCATTGGATACATCAACACTTACTTAAAATTTGGAGTTACTATTTTTCAAGTGAGATTACACATTGTACCGAGCCTACCGTCAAATATAAAAGGCCTACTAGGTACTGATTTTCTTAAAAAATACGGTGCAAAAATTGATTTTGAGAAATACCTTCTAATGCTTCAACGAGATAATAAAATTTTGAATATACCATTATCCCAAAATAGTTCTATCGCGGTCAATTTACCAGCTAGAACTGAAATTTTAACATGTCTAGAATGCGAAAATCAGAACAATGAAGAAGTTATTATACTGAGTCAAGAATGCGCACCATCTATCTATATAGCTAATTCTTTAGCAAGAGTTAGAGATGGAAAATTACCCGTTAAAATAATGAACTTAAGGAACTCCGATATAACATTAGACAACTTGAAACCTAACATAAAACCAGCTAAAAATTATACGATATTAAACACGAATGAAGTAGCACGACATAACGTCGAACGTGTCGAGGAACTCCTGGATGAAGTGCCATTGAATCATTTAAATGGAGAAGAAAAAAGCATTATTATGAAAATATGTGCGAAGTACTCTGATATTTTTTGCTTAAAAAATGACAAACTAACAACAACGCAAATTTATCAACCAACAATAAGCGTTAAACCAAATACCCACCCTGCATATACCAAACCTTATAGACTACCTCATTGTCATAAGGAAGAAATAGATAAACAAATTGAACAAATGAAAAAAGACGATATAATAGAAGATGTCATATCAGAATGGAATAGTCCAATTCTGGTAGTACCCAAAAAATCTAGTGGAGATAATAAAAAGTGGAGATTAGTAATTGATTTTAGAAAAATAAATCAAGTACTACAAGACGATAAATTCCCATTACCGAATATCGAAGATGTAATTGACTCTTTAGCCGGAGCTCAGTATTTTTCACATTTAGACCTCTCACAGGGTTATTATCAGTGTGAAATAAAAAAAGAAGATCGTCCAATCACAGCTTTTTCAACTGGGACAGGACAATACCAAATGAAAAGATTGCCGATGGGACTGAAAATAAGCCCATCATCTTTTTCACGATTAATGACAGTGGCAATGTCTGGTCTTACAGACATGTGTTTAATATATTTAGATGACATAATTATTTTTGGAAAAATTCTTCCTGAACACAACAGAAATCTTATGGCAGTGTTTGAAAGATTGAGAATAGTTATCCTAAAGTTAAACCCATCAAAATGTAATTTTTTACAAAAAGAATTAATTTATTTAGGTCATTTGATATCATCCGAAGGCATAAAACCGGATCCAGCAAAGATAGAAGCAGTTAAAAACTGGCAGATACCAACTACAGCAGACGAAGTCAAACGCTTCGTTGCCTTCGCAAATTATTATAGAAAATATTTTGCATATTTTGCTCAAATCTGCCGACCACTTAACATTTTGACAAGAAAAAACGCTACTTTCCAGTGGGATTGCGAATGTCAGAAAGCTTTTGACACTTTAAAGCAGCATTGCATAAACCCACCTGTATTGGAATACCCTGATTTTTCAGAAGGGAATATTTTTAATTTGCATACGGACGCCTCTGGCTATGCGATACGAGCTGTACTATCGAATAGAACAGGAAAACCTGTTGGGCTATAAAACACTTTAATTCTTATTTATATGGCAGAAGAGTTGAAGTGTTTTCGGACCACAGACCGCTAGTTTACTTATTTAACCTGAACCAGCCTTCCAGTAGACTAATAAAATTTAGACTTGCACTGAAAGAATACAATTCTGAAATAATTTACAAAAAAGGAAAAGATAATGCTGTTGCGGATGCATTTTCACGGATGTCCATTAAGGAATTGAAAGACTTACATAAAAAGATTGAACAAGAAGTCCTAATAACAACAAGAGCACAGAATAACACATCAGATATAAACCATTCATCAACTAACACTAACGATAAGGTGCCTGGCCAGCAACTTGAAATTAGTAAAACGATGGAAATGGTGATAGATGATGTTCATGGAATGCCGGAAGTAAAAATCGCATTACATAAAAATGCAATTATAATAAAACCAGCGAAAACATTAGTTCAGCTACGGCGGATAATGCAAAGACTAAAGAAAATTTGTGTGGAACATAAAATCAATGAGCTTATTATTACGAAAAGAGATGAAAAAGCGTTAAATTCTATAATGACATTCATATGAATGATCTTACCAAGGGCATGTCACCTATATACTTATTGAAAAACCTATTTTAATCCACCTAGCGGTGCAATTGTGCCTTTCTCAATCATGAACACGTGAATGTTTGCGTTGTTTATATTCATTAAAAGCTTTTAAATGCATATATTACATTTTATTATTGTACATCACATGACAACTATATACAGGAAAATAAATCATTATTCGAGTTCTAAAATTTTGAAGAAGAAAAAACAGCCACGGTAATATTGAACTGAAAAAGTCCCCAAAAGTCGATTTTTACAAAAAAAATATTTTCGAGATAACATAAAATCTCGACGTTTCATGCATTTTAAAGATGTTTGGCATCAAAAATACGAATTTGATTTCTGAAATTTCATGGGGTCCCCCCTTTGAAAAAAAAATTTGAGTTCCGGCTTATATGGGAATTTCATATGTGACCGGACGATTTAGTCTATATTTCCGGTCCCATATAAGCGAATCGTACGAAATTTTATTGACATCTGTGGGGATATTATAGCTATCATTTGGGACTAAGTTTGTGAAAATCGGCCCAACCATTTCCGGGAAATTGATGTGAGTTCGTAAATTTTGAAAGATGGCCGCTTTTCCCGGGCACTTCCGGAACCGTCTGTGGTGGTCAATGTAGTGAACGAAAGTTTGGTTGGCTGTCGGTGACCTAGACCAGCAAATTGAAGTTGTTTGAGAGACATTTTAGCGAAATTTTTACCTTTTTTGCTGTCATCGGAGTATCGGTTTGAATCACAATTTGCTATGTGATCGCACGCCACAACCTATAACTCCGGAACCGGAAGTCGGATCGGGATGAAATTAAATAGCCATTTACGGGGACGCAATACTTTTCATTTGAGGCCAAGTTTAGTCGAATCGGTTTAGCCATTTCCGAGAAACCGATGTGACTGTTATTCTGAATTTAGATACTTCCGCCGGGGCTTCCTGAACCGATGATGGTGGCCAATGTGGCCAAATAGACTTTGAATGGATGTTAGTGACCTAATACTACAAATCGAAGCAGTTGTGGTCATATTTTCGAAAAAATTTCACCTTTATACATTCATTGCAGAATTTATTAAAATCGACATTTTCTGCGTGTTCGTACTCATCACCCTGTAATTCCGGAACCGGAAGTCGGATCCATTAGAAATTCGATAGCAGCCTATGGGAACGTTGCGCCTTTCATTTGAGACTAAGTTTGTCAAAATCGGTTCAGCCATCTCTGATAAAAATGAGTGACATTTTTGGTAACATACACACACACATACGCACATACACACACATACATACATACACACAGACATTTGCCGAACTCGACGAACTGAATTGAATGGTATATGTCACTCGGCCCTCCGGGCCTCCGTTGAAAAGTCGGTTTTCAGAGCAATTGCAATACCTTTCTATTGAGAAAGGCAAAAATTTCACGTTTTTACATTCATCGCAGAATTCGTTAGAATCGAGATTTGCTGCGTGATCGTACGTATCACCCTGTAATTCAGACACCAGAACTCGGATCCACACAAAATTCAACAGCAGCTGATGGACCTTCCATTTAAAATCAAGTTTGTCAAAATCGGTTCAGAAAATTCCCAGAAACCGATGTGGACAAATCAACAAATTTTGTTTTGTAACCATACTCTTCAACTCGTAATCCGGGACAAGATGTCGGTTGAAAATCAAATTCAATAGCAACCTATGAGAATAGTATACCTTTCATTTGAATCTTAGTTTGTAAAAATCGGTTCAGCCATCTCCAAAAAACCGATGTGGACATTTTGTTAACAAATCCGCACATACACACATACATACATACATACATACATACATACATACATACATACATACATACATACATACATACATACATACATACACACATACATTCACACAGATATTTTGCGATCTCGGCGAACTGAGTCGAATGTTATATGAGACTCGGCCCTCCGGGCCTCGGTTAGAAAGTCGGTTTTTGGAGCAATTGCGTAACCTTTCTATATGAGGAAGGCAAAAAAATAGTATTTAATCAGCTTAATCAGCATGAGTTCAATGTTATCTTCATGTGATTATATTTTGAAATGTTGGTGGAATGGGTTTAAAAGTGGAGTGAATGGGGGGTGTTCGGTATCGAACGTCTAAATTCATAAAAATCTCTCTTGTCTTTCCCTGACCGATATTTGCTTTAAATTCCCCACCCACTATCGCCCAATCCATTATTAAATCTTATGCTTGAGTACAAATCTTATCCCATTACTTGTATCTTTCCCCCATAGTTCATAAGTAGAAATAAAATCCTGTTCAATCATGTCCTAGCAAGAATTCCCCTCCCGCCCAGCCGTACCATCATATTTTTTTCGTTTCAATGGAGGTGGGAGGAGCCAACATCACACAACGCCGATTCAGACATCGGAAATGAATCAGGTATAAAAGTAATGCATTCTGTACGTATCATATCAGTATTTTTGTAAATTTCAAACCGTAAACATCGCGAAACAAACAAATCCAAAGAGAATCCGGAATTTTCCTTTCTGCCACCGAAAGAGCACCATTCGTGTTTCGTCCTCCACTGCTGGATCTGAGGCATCCGTTTGCTGCTGTAGCTGAGCCATCGCAATACAGTCCACTGACTTGCTGCGCATCGGAGTGCGCACCCAAGGAAGCAATTAGTGTTCGTCCCATCGAATTGATCCACATTTAGACCCCACCCGCGGTAATCTATTGTGGACACCAGTTCGACTAGCACACGGACAACCTATTGCTGTTCCGAATCGACAACCGTCGTCGTTTTGGAGCACCATCAAGACAAGCCATCCAGATTCCTGATCCCATACATTGTGCACCGCACATTGTTTGGTCCTTCGAGCCGGATTGCAGCATCGGTGCCATCCCATCCGCATTGGAAACAATTTAGTGGCTCTCGGGGAGAAATTGAAAATTTCGTTGAGACATTTGCCGTTTCGATCGTCAGCCGCGTTTCGAAAGTATAGTCCGCGCGAGTGCAAGTGAAACAAGTTGAAACACGATCGAACAAGTTTCGAAAGGACAGTTTAGTTGTGTGTGAGCTAGTTAAGCCTGAAAAAAGACAGTATAATCAGTGATGATGCAACATACGCCCCAGAAAAGTGAAAGAATGGCCGAGCTAAAGACTCTCATTCATCTTCGTGGCCAAGCCAAGGCCAAGGTGACCAGGATCCGGAAAATCATCGAAGAAGTGTCGGAAGCCACCGCTGTTCAGTTTACACTTGCCCAGCTGAAAGTGTATACCAGAAATTTGGAGGCCCACTTCCAAGAGTATCTCAATTTCCATCATCAAATCGTCGCCTTGTTACCGGCGGAAAAGTTAGATGAAAGTGATGCTACGTACCTACAGTTTGAAACCCTTCATACAGAGACCGCAACGATGGTGGAAACCTTGATCCAATCCGTGTACCCGCAACCGATTCTGCCGCCAACATCATCCGCTCCAGCATCCAGTACCCTGCAACCGCAGATAGTTGTTCAGCAGCAACCGCTTCCGGCTCCTGTCCCTTCGTTCGATGGGAAACCAGAAAATTGGCCGAGATTCCAGCAGGTGTTTTTGGACATAATGTCAAGGTCCAGAGACTCCAATGCAGTCAAGCTGCACCACCTTGAGCGGGCACTAGCAGGTGGTTCCGCCGCCAGGATTATCGATCCAAGGACGCTCAGCGAAGGAAATTTTGCCCACGCATGGGAGCTACTGCTTGACGTTTACGAAGATTAGCTACACCTGTAGCTAATAGTGTGACGATATGTGAGATCTGTAGTGCGAGTCATCCTAACTTTAAGTGCGACAAGTTTGTTTCCTTGACGGTACCCCAGCGTAGAGTTAAGGTAAGAGAACTCAATCTTTGCTTCAATTGCTTGAGGAAAGGCCATATTTCCTCGAAATGCCCTTCCAGTAAAACTTGCCAGGAGTGTCAAGGTAAACATAATACGTTACTACATGAGCCCAAAATTCTAAGACCCGATCCAAAGCCCATTATTGATACGCCAAAGCCCATTGTTGATAATCCAAACCCCAATTCGGAATCCACTCATGTTGTTAGTTCCCAAGTTCTTCCTCCAGTTGAAAGTGCTTCGTCTTTGTCTAATCCAGTCCATAAGGTCCCTCGGTCAGACGGCACGCTTTTGCTTACAGCCATCGTTGAAGTCTTTGACAGCCAAGGAAATCCCCACCCCTGCCGTGCATTCCTCGATTGTGGTTCCCAACCACATTTGATTTCTCGTTCATTTGTTCAGCGTTTGGGAATCAACCAGGTACCAACCCATGTTGAAGTTTTTGGAGCAACCGGTAAAAGATCGGTGCTGGACAAGAAGGCAATACTTTCGTTCCGTTCTTGTTGCACGGATTATCAAACCCAAATAGAATGTTTGGTTACCGATGTGGTAACTGGTCCTCTGCCTGGTCGGAAACTAGATCCCCGCTTTTTGAAAATTCCCTCAAGTTTGCCTCTTGCCGATCCTACCTTTCATATTCCAGCAGAAATTGATCTGCTGATTGGAATCAAACTGTTTTTCCATTTGATGCTTTCCGGTAGATTTATGCTTGGTTATAACTTACCGATCCTTCAAGAAACCCGTCTGGGATGGGTTGTTGGTGGTGGTTCTGAGGATACGAATGAGAATCAGAATTGCTACACAGCCAGTTTGCAACCACTCACAGAATGTATTGAAAGGTTCTGGTCTATTGAGTCGGTTGAGTCTAGTGACGTTAGGTCTAAGGAAGAAGAAGATTGTGAGCAAATTTTTAAATCCACCACCGTTCGAAATCCCGATGGTACCTACACTGTTCAACTCCCACTTAAGGAATCTGTAATCGAATTAGGAAATAATCGTTCATTGGCCATAAAGCGTTTTCACATTCTGGAGCATCGCTTCAAAAAGAATGCTGAATTGAAGAAAGCTTATGTAGATTTCATTAACGAATACAAGCTGTTGTCCCATTGTAAGCAAATTTCCGAATTAGATGATACCCCAGGGAAGCTAGTCCACTATTTGCCCCACCATGCAGTTTTGAAACCAACCAGCCCCACTACCCGTTTAAGAGTTGTCTTCGATGCCTCTGCTCGTATAACTGGACCATCCCTTAACGAGGTTATGATGATTGGCCCTACTGTTCAGGATGATCTTTTTTCCATAATCCTGCGATTTCGTAAGCATCGTTTTGCGATAACAGCAGACATTTCCAAAATGTACAGAAGGATCCACGTGAATGATAATAATTGCAGTTTGCAACGAATTTTTTGGAGGGATAATCCTGATGATCCGCTTCAAATCCTCGAACTAACAACCGTCACCTATGGAACAGCTTGTGCCCCATTTTTAGCAACCCGAACATTGTTGCAGTTAGCCCGTGATGAATCTCAGCGTATCCCAATAGCTTCTAAGGTCATAGAAGAGGATGTTTATGTAGATGACGTTGTATCGGGTGCTGAAACCATTGAGCAGGCCATTAAATTGCGTTTGGATTTAACAAATTTGTTTAACTCCGGAGGTTTCCCAGTACACAAATGGTGTACTAGTAACATTGCCATTCTTGACACCGTGCCCGAAGAAGATCGTGAAAGGTTTTTAAGTTTTGAATATTCAGATGTGAACAAGGTTATAAAGACCTTAGGCCTTTTGTGGGATCCAGAAGAAGATATTTTCCGTTTCCATTGCGAGTTGAATTTCAAACCATTATCTATGCCAACCAAACGTATAGTCCTATCCGAGATTGCTCGGTTGTTTGACCCTTTGGGGTTGGTTGCCCCAGTGATTGTTTTGGCAAAGCAAATTATGCAACGTTTGTGGAAGGATGGAGTGGGATGGGACGATATTTTGGAAGATGATATATTACAGTCTTGGCTTACGTTTAGAGAGTCTTTGAAATATGTTGACTCGATTAAAATTCCGCGCTTCGTTGGATTGGTAGGCGCCGAAATTATTGAAGTACATGGTTTTGCGGATGCTTCCACGGAGCTGTAATTTATCTGAGAGTTGTTTCTGGTGCCAACGTAAGGGTTTCCTTGCTTTGTAGTAAGTCGAGAATTGCTCCCCTGAAACCTATAACAATCCCTAAAATGGAACTATGTTCTGCCTTGCCTTGTTGTTGTCAAGACTAGTCCCCAAGTGTATCTCGTCTTTGAAAATTGACATTCAACGCGTATGCTTGTGGTCCGACAGTCGTATCGTACTTGCTTGGCTGAAGAAGCCCGTAAGCCAGCTTGAAGTCTTTGTCCGCAACCGCGTGACAGAGATTAATTCCACCACCAACAGCTTCTACTGGTCTTATGTCCGTTCTGAAGAAAATCCAGCTGATGTTGTGTCAAGGGGACAATTACCACAGGCTCTCGCGACTAACAGTTTGTGGTGGAATGGATCGCCTTTTTTGAAATTAGTCCACTATGAAGTAGCCGTTCCAGATTTACCTCAAGAATTTGAGTTGCCCGAAACCATCCCGGTTATGCCCGTTGTCTCTGCCACAGTTGTGTTGCAAGATGTTCCTTTCCTTGAAGCCTTCGGCTCATTTCGAAAATTGCAGAGAGTAGTTGGCTATGTTTTACGTTTTGCAAATAATTGTAGATCAAACCATGCCGATCGCGTATGTTTCAGAAACTTGACGATACCCGAATTACGAAGATCGATGATTACCATTGTTGGACTGGTTCAACGCCTTGATATGTCGGATGAAATCAGTTTGATTTCATCAGGAAAACCTAGTCGTCGTTTCGGTTCACTAGATCCCGTGTTGGTGGATGGTTTATTGAGAGTAGGTGGTAGATTAGAAAACTCCCATCTGTCTTACGATGCCCGCCATCAAATTTTGCTCCCAAACAAGAATCCAGTCTGTGAACTACTTATTCGTGATATCCATTTAGAAAATCTCCACATTGGACCCTCTGGATTAGTGTCACTTTTGCGCCAGAGATTTTGGTTGATCAATGCCAAATCAACAGTTCGAAAGGTGTTGCGGAAATGTGTAACCTGTTTCCGATCTCGCCCACGTTGTCTCCAGCCCATGATGGGCCGCTTGCCTGAAGCTCGTGTTGTTCCCTCCGCTCCATTCTCTCGAACTGGTGTCGACTTTGCCGGACCGGTATTTGTAAAGGTTGGTCTCCGAAAGTCCATTCGAGTAAAGGCCTATATCTGTATCTTTGTATGCCTTGCTACCAAGGCTATTCATTTAGAATTGGTATCCAACCTATCGTCCGCAGCATTTGTGGCTGCTCTCCAAAGATTTGTTAGCCGTAGGGGTTTAGTGGAAGAAATATATTCCGACCACGGCACAAATTTTGTTGGTGCAAAATCAGACCTCCATGAACTATTTTTGATGTTCCGGGATGATCAGACCAAGCGTAAAATTGACGAGTTTTGTTCCACTAGAGAAATTGTTTGGAAATTCATTCCACCTCGATCTTCTAATTTTGGGGGGTTATGGGAGGCTGGGGTGAAGAGTACGAAAACCCATTTGCGAAAGGTTCTATGCAATGCCTGTCTCAACTTTGAAGAATTCTATACCGTTCTCACGCAAATCGAAGCAGTCCTTAATTCGCGCCCCCTTTTTGCTAACTCGCTGGACACCCACGAGCCGTCTGCCATAACGCCCGGACATTTTCTCATTGGCAGAGCATTGGTGGCTATTCCAGAACCCACGCTCGAAGATGCCTCCTTGAACCGTTTAACTCGATGGAAATATTTACAGTCCCTCCGAGAACATTTCTGGAGACGTTGGTCGATCGAGTACCTTAATACTCTACAAGCTCGGTCTAAGTGGATCAAGGGTTCCCCAAATGTTGTTCCTGGGCTCATTGTGTTAATTAAGGAAGACAATCTTCCTCCTCAATCATGGAAGTTGGGTAAGATTTTGCAAGTTTATCCTGGCAAAGATTTAGTAGTTAGGGTAGTAGATGTACAAACATCTTCCGGAGTATACCGTCGCTCAGTATCTAGACTCGCACCACTTCCAATTGATGATAACGACCACGTTCTCGCATCTGTAGATCCACATCGTAACCCGGCGGGAGAATGTTCGGTATCGAACGTCTAAATTCATAAAAATCTCTCTTGTCTTTCCCTGACCGATATTTGCTTTAAATTCCCCACCCACTATCGCCCAATCCATTATTAAATCTTATGCTTGAGTACAAATCTTATCCCATTACTTGTATCTTTCCCCCATAGTTCATAAGTAGAAATAAAATCCTGTTCAATCATGTCCTAGCAAGAATTCCCCTCCCGCCCAGCCGTACCATCATATTTTTTTTCGTTTCAATGGAGGTGGGAGGAGCCAACATCACACAACGCCGATTCAGACATCGGAAATGAATCAGGTATAAAAGTAATGCATTCTGTACGTATCATATCAGTATTTTTGTAAATTTCAAACCGTAAACATCGCGAAATAAACAAATCCAAAGAGAATCCGGAATTTTCCTTTCTGCCACCGAAAGAGCACCATTCGTGTTTCGTCCTCCACTGCTGGATCTGAGGCATCCGTTTGCTGCTGTAGCTGAGCCATCGCAATACAGTCCACTGACTTGCTGCGCATCGGAGTGCGCACCCAAGGAAGCAATTAGTGTTCGTCCCATCGAATTGATCCACATTTAGACCCCACCCGCGGTAATCTATTGTGGACACCAGTTCGACTAGCACACGGACAACCTATTGCTGTTCCGAATCGACAACCGTCGTCGTTTTGGAGCACCATCAAGACAAGCCATCCAGATTCCTGATCCCATACATTGTGCACCGCACAGGGGGTTAGTAGAGTGGGAGTGTAGGATGCGTCAGAAATCCTTCATCTTATTTTGGTATACGGGGTGGATGAAGGAAATGCGGGCGTGAGGGTGGTCCAAGGGGAGGGGAGTGATGCAGAAGGGTGGTGTAAGGGCAAGGCGGGGGGGGGGGGCGGAGGGGCTCTGATGCAATACTCAGCTGCATAGTTTGCCTTCCATTTGAGACTTGGTTTGAGAAAATCGGTTCAGTCATCACCGAACAACCGATGTGCCTTTATTTGTGGAATATGCCCGGAATTCCGGATTTCCGGAATCGTCGATAGTGGACAATATATTCAAAGAATGTTTGATTGGCAATCAGTGATCTAGATCTGCGATTAGAAGTAATTTGGTGACAATTTCAATAGTTTTTAGCCTCTGAGGTATTACGATTGTACCGATTTATATGGGAAATTCCAGTGTATCCTTACTAACACCCCTGTAACTCCGGAAGCAAGAGTCAGAACCGAATGAAATTCAGCAGCAGTCAATGGTATTACTGTATCTTTCATTTGAAATGAAGTTTGTAAAAATCGGTAGAGAATTCGTTGGGGAATGGGTGTGATATTAGCTTAGGAACTTGGCGGGTTCCCCGGGGGCGTCATGAACTGTCATAGGTGGCCAATGTGGTCAAAGCTGCTTTACATGTTTCACTGTTTTACATCATTTGAACATCATGGTGGTACCAGTTTATATGGGAATTTGCTGTGTGACCGCACTCTTCAACCCGTAACTCCGGAACCGGAAGTCGGATCAACTAAAAATTCAATAGCAGCTTATGGGAGCGTTATACCTTTCATATGAAACTAAGTTTGCGAAAATCGGTTCAGCCATCTCTGAGAAAATTGTGTGAGTTTAAATGACACACACACATACACACACACATACATACACACACAGACATTTGCCGATCTCGACGAACTGAATCGAATGGTGTATGACACTCGGCCCTCCGGGCCTCCATTAAAAAGTCGATTTTTACAGTGATTGCATAGCCTTTCTTTATATGAGAAAGGCAAAAAGAGTTAAAATACGTCGACGACAATATGAAGAAAAAATTAATCATAAATGATTACCACACACTTCCAACGGCAGGACATGCAGGAATAGAGAGGACATTACAAACAATCAAACAAAGATTTTATTGGACAAATATGAAAAAAGATATTGAAAATTTCATAAAGAGATGTGAACCTCGTCAAAAGAACAAAATTATAAATCAAAAAAGAACGCCAACGATTATAACAACAACCGCTTCAACAGCTTTTGAAACAGTATATTTAGATTTGGTAGGTCCTTTACTACCAAGCCCAGAAGGTCACCAATATGTATTGACGTCACAATGCGATCTAACAAAATATGTCACAGCAACCGCCATCAAAAATAAATTTACAGAAACAGTCGCAAGGGCATTTGTTGAAACTATTATTCTAAACCATGGCGTACCCATGAAAATAATTACTGACAGAGGAACGGAATTCTTGTCGAAATTACTCTCAGAGGTATGCAAATTATTAAAAATTGACAAACTAAATTCGACAGCATATCACCATCAAACAATCGCTGGATTAGAAAATTCGCACAAAAATTTAGGAAATTTCCTACGCATATATTGCGGAAATTCACCACAAGAATAGAATACTTGAATAAATATTATCAATTTGCATTTAACACAACTGTACACACTACAACAAATAAGAAACCATACGAACTTGTCTATGAAAAATTATGTAACATGCCTTCAAACTTATCAGAAATTGAGAAAATAGATCCATTGTATAATATTGAAGATTATGTAAAACAACTTAAATTTAAATTACAATTATCACAAAAAGAAGTAAGAGAGAAAATATTGAAAGATAAAACAAATCGAGTAAAAGATTACAACCAGTCTTCAAAAGAAAAAACCTACAACAGAGGAGATCTTATACTTATATCTTATAGGAATGAAGTAGGATCAAAATTAGATAGTATTTACCTTGGACCATACAAAGTTATTGAAGACATGGGAACAAATGTAGACATTCAAATTGGAGTAAAGATAGACCGAGTACATAAATCAAGAATAAAACACTTTTATACTTTTAAAAATATATATAATTCTTAAATTCTCTAAATACATAGCAATAAATTAATAAACATACGTTGAATATAGGACGTGTGGTGGATATGAATAATTGTTATTAATAATATAATAGATTAATAATAATAAGATAAAATAGTACGTTTGCAAACTTCTATTACATATATATATATATATATATATATATATATATATATATATATATATATATATATATATATATATATATATATATATATATATATATATATATATATATATATATATATATATATATATATATATATATATATATATATATATATATATATATATATATATATATATATATATGTATATATATATATATATATATATATATATATATATATATATATATATATATATATATATATATATATATATATATATATATATATATATATATATATATATATATATATATATATATATATATATATATATATATATATATATATATATATATATATATATATATATATATATATATATATATATATAGGCATATTTATTTTTCATATTTTGATACAGTACTAATAATACAACATTACTTATATAACATAACATAACATTTAAAAATTTAATGTATAGCATATCAAATTTTTAAATTCAAATAGATAGGGCGTGTAGTGGATACCAACCTACGTTTGTAAACATCCCGTCGCGAAGCGACTAAAGAAGGCGTCAGCATAATCGAGTCTACTGCGCGGCAACGACTATGCTGACCCAATCAAAAAGTTTCACGTAGCCACTGCAGCGACCCAGCCCATAGCTTAGGTTTAATGAAAAATAAAAATCATTCTTAACCGTACCCCCGAGTGATGTACTTCTAAAATATCACTTGTGTCCTGCTTGTAAATATCTTGTCAGATCTCTTAACAATACCAAGAATAATTGAAGTACTGTAATACGAACGACAAAATGCCCCAAAACCCCAACTTCCCGTATTCTGCCCAAGATGAAAATACTTTTATTAGCTTTCTGAGGTTTGTTTACGTAATAATCGGTTCAATTCATATATGATTTCCAGCGTGAATCAGAGATGTAAACTGTTTTATAAAAAACCTATTTTAATCCACCTAGCGGTGCAATTGTGCCTTTCTCAATCATGAATCACGAGAATGTGTGCGTTGTACATATTCATTAAAAGCTTTTAAATGCATATATTACATTTTATTATTGTACATCACATGACAACTATATACAAGAAAATAAATCATTATTCGAGTTCCAAAATTTTGTAAAAGAAAAAACAGCCACGGTAATATTGAACTGAAATATCGGTTTGAATCGGAGTTTTCTATGTGATCGCACTCCACAACCCGTAACTCCGGAGCCGGAAGTCGGATGGAGATGGAATTTAATATCAGTTTCCGGGGACACAACACCTTTCATTTGAGACTAAGTTGATCAAATCGGTCTAGCCATTTTCGAGAAACCAATATAACCGTTATTCTGAATTTGGATGCTTCCGGATACGTCGATGGTGGCCAGTGTGGCCAAAGAGACCTTGAATGACTGTTGGTGACCTAGATCTACAAATTCAACAGTTGTGTTTACATTTTGGAAAAATTTTTTACATTCATCGCAGAATTAGTTAAAATCGGGATTTGCTGCGGATCCACACAAAATTCAACAGCAGCTGATGGACCTTTCATTTAAAATCAAGTTTGTCAAAATCGGTTCAGAAAATTCCGAGAAACCGATGTGGACAAATCAACAAATTTTGTTTTGTAACCATACTCTTCAACTCGTAATCCGGAACAAGGTTGAAAATGAAATTCAATAGCAACCTATGGGAATATTATACCTTTCATTTGAATCTTAGTTTGAAAAAAATCGGTTCAGCCATCTCCGAGAAACCGATGTGTACATTTTGTTAACAAATCGAAACGATACGATTTACACCATAGTTAGTGATCACGTTCAAATTATATCTTCATATAAACTTGTAGTAAAAAGAGAACCCGTTAATTTGACTAAATCAATAATCAATCATGAAAAACTCAATAACGACTTCCAAAATTTCATAGAAAATGATGTAGATGTATGTCTTACAAATATCATCACAACCTACAATTCTTTACTTGCGGAAAACACTAGAACGGTCTCCAAAACTTTTAAATGTAAAGGCGTTTTTTGCCCCTGGATCAATTTCGATTTGTGGACACTGATTAGAATCAAAAGTAATTATCTGAAACGAGTAAAAAATAACCCCAATGATGAAAACCTCAAAGCTCTTCTGCAACACATAACTAAAAAGTTAATGTAATGAAAAAGCGGTGCAAAAAGGCCTACTTTGAAAACCTTCTATCCAACACAACTCATTCAAAACTTTGGAAGAATATTAATACCATTTTTGGTCGTTCAAAGTCGGATGTTCCCATCAGCCTAATTTGCAACGATATCAGAGTCACTGAGACTAAAGAAGTATGTAATGTTTTCAACTAGTATTTCTCTAGCATTGGCAAAAATTTGGCTGACAATATTCCCACGAGTCCCAACTTAAATCCTATTACAAATATACAACACGTCCAAGAAACAATCTTCTTGCGTCCTGCAACCATAAACGAAGTGATACTTTTGATTAAAGACCTCGAAAAAAATAACAGTTGTGGTCCTGATAAGATCCCCGCTAGTGTTCTTAAGAGTAACTGTACCGCTTTTGCAAACATCCTAACCAAAGCTTTTAATTTAATAATTCAAACCGGCAGGTACCCAGACTGTTTAAAAATAGCCCGAGTAATTCCAATTTTCAAAGCTGGTGATCCAAACCAACCTTGCAACTATAGACCAATTTCAACATTGTGCGTTTTCAATAAAATTCTTGAGAAATTGCTCATCACTCGACTACTCGAGTTTTTGAACAAACACAACATAATTTACAACTACCAGTATGGGTTCAGGCAGGGCTGCAGCACTTTAATTGCAATGACCGAACTAATTGACTCCATCATTAGTCAAATTGATAGCAAAAGAATTGTTGGTGCCCTTTTTCTGGACCTAAAAAAAGCATTCGATACTCTGGATCACTCAATCCTGCTTAAGAAGTTAGAATGCTATGGTATCAGGGGAGTAGCAAATCATATTATTCGTAGCTATCTGTCGTATAGGAACCAATTCGTATCTATTGGAGACTCGTGTAGCTCTTATAGACCAATAGAAATAGGAGTGCCCCAAGGCAGTAATATTGGGCCACTGTTATTTTTATTGTATATCAATGACCTAGGTAGACTCGGGTTAAAAGGGACTCCTCGTCTTTTCGCGGATGACACAGCGTTGTTCTACCCGAACAACAACTGCCTGGATATTGTACGCGACATTGAATCGGATTTAAAAACACTAACGACGTATTTCAACGAAAACCTTCTTTCCTTGAACCTATCAAAAACTAAATATATGCTGTTTCGTTCATCTAGAAGAGCTATAGGCGTGCATCCAGACCCAAGAATGGGACAGTCTGTAATTCAGGAAACTAACTGCTTCAAATATTTAGGACTTCACTTAGACCCCACACTCTCCTGGATTGAGCATATAACATCTATAGAGAGAAAAGTTGCATCGTTATGTGGGGCTATGCGTAAAGTATGCTCTTTTGTTCCCCAGCATGTACTTCTAAAATTTTATTATGCGCACATCCACTCATTGCTGAACTACCTTGTATCTGTGTGGGGCCGTGCCAGTATCTCGAATCTGAAAAAGCTACAAACGCTTCAAAACAGATGTCTTAAAATTATTTATAAAAAACCATTTATGTACCCTACTATTTTGTTATACAATAATAATGCCCATAACATTTTACCTTTGCTTGGGTTGACTAACTACCAAACAATAATATACATCCACAATGCTTTGCATAATACTATTGCTCATAACAATCTAGAATTTACAACAGGCATTCGAGCTCACAGCACTAGACAAGCCAATCATTTATTATACTCCAGAGTATCCACGAACCTTGGTCAAAGACGCATTTCTTTCATCGGACCTAAGTTATTCAACCAGCTTCCTACTGATTTAAAGCAAATAACATGTCGCACCCGTTTCCAAGCAAAATTGAAACTAATTTTAAAAAATAAAATAGGAGAATTTTTAATTTAAACTTCGTTCACCACCAATCGAGCTTATTCCTTTAGCTATAATTGGTTAACATTTTTTTAATAAAAACAATTGATAAATGCATTTTTATAGCAATTAGTAATAAATAAATTTAAATTATTATGAGCTTCCTGCAAAGCTACGATGGGACCCTTAAAAGGATTCTTTTCCGCTGGGTACTCGCCGTAGCTTCTTGTCAAATTTTGTGTTTTGTCGGTCTCGTATTGTTTTTTTTTGTTCTCAGCGTTTCCGCGATTCGTAACTTTGTTTTGTTGTGCTGACCTTTTTTTTTGTGCGCTGAGAACTGATGTGTCCACTACCAGGGGGCTCCGTTTGTGAGCTTTTTGGTGTGGGGGTAAGAGGCGGGCTATTAAAAAAAAAAAAATCCGCACATACACACACATACACAATTACATACATACACACAGATATTTTGCGATCTCGGCGAACTGAGTCGAATGTTATGAGACTCGGCCCTCCGGGCCTCGGTTAGAAAGTCGGTTTTTGGAGCAATTGCATAACCTTTCTATATGAAAAAGGCAAAAGAATAATATTTAATTAGCTTAATCAGCATGAGTTCAATGTTATCTTCATCTGATTATAATTTGGAAAGGTTGGTGGAATGGGTTTGAGCGTGTAGGGAATGGGGGTTAGTAGAGTGGGAGTGGAGTATACATTGAAGTATACGGGGTGGATGAAGGAAATGCGTGAGGGTAGTCCAAGAGGAGGGGTGATGAAGGAGGGAGGTGTAAAGGCAAGGCGGGGAGAGGGGTGTCGACGCAATACTCAACTGCATATTTTGCCTTCCATTTGAGACTTGGTTTGAGAAAGTCGGTTCAGTCATGACCGATGAACCGATGTGACTTTAATTGTGGAATATGCCCGGATTTCCGGACTCCCGTAATCGTCGATAGTGGACAATATATTCAAAGAATGTTTGATTGGCAATCAGTGATCTAGATCTGCGATTAGAAGTAATTTGGTGACCATTTCAATAGTTTCTAGCCTCTGAGGTATTACGATTGTACCGATTTATATGGGAAATTCCAGTTTATCCTTACTAACACCCCTGTAACTCCGGAAGCAAGAGTGAGAACCGAATGAAATTCAGCAGCAGTCAATGGCATTACTGTATCTTTCATTTGAAATCAAGTTTGTAAAAATCGGTAAAGAATTCGTTGTGGAATGGGTGTTATATTAGCTTAGGAACATGGCGGGTACCCCGGGGGCGTTATGAACCGTCATAGGTGGCCAATGTGGTCAAAGCTGCTTTGATTGATCATTAGTGATCCAGACCCGCAAACTAGAGTAATTTTACATCAATTTTAATATGTTTTGCATCATTTGAACATCATGGTGGTACCAGTTTATATGGGAATTTGCTGTGTGACCGCACTCTTCAACCCGTAACTCCGGAACCGAAAGTCGGATCAACTGAAAATTCAATAGCAGCTTATGGGAGCGTTTTATTTTTCAGACGAAACTAAGTTTGCGAAAATCGGTTCAGCCATCTCTGATAAAATTGTGTGAGTTTAAATGACACACACATATACACACACACATACACACACATACATACACACACAGACATTTGCCGATCTCGACGAACTGAATCGAATGGTGTATGACACTCGGCCCTCCGGGCCTCGGATAAAAAGTCGATTTTTACAGTGATTGCATAGCCTTTCTTTATATGAGAAAGGCAAAAATATGTGAATTTGGGGTTCAAGTGTCACAAAACCCTAATTTCCTGTTTTATATATAAAATCAAACCACCTCAGTTAATTTCTGAGATTTTTTTTCAATTAAGGTGATATTTTACATACGACTTCGTTAGTAAACAATAGCAATTCAGGAATTGAATGAACAAAAAAAAATCTGATTTAAAACATCCCAAATCCCCAACTTCCCGTATTCTGCCCAAGATGGAAAAATTTTCATTAGCTTCGTGAGGTTTTTTTATGTAATAATCAGTACAATTCATGTACAATTTCCAGCGTGGATCAGGGATACAATGTTTTTTATTAAAAAATAGGTGATTTTGGGGTTTAAATACCCCAAAACCCAAACTTCCCTTATTTTGCCCAATGTAGGAATAAAGCTGTTTGAATTCTCAGATTCTGTTCTTCCAAAAATGGTACAAGTGATGATGTTTCGATGAGGTGTTTCAAAGTTACTGATTTAAATGTATTTTTTTTCTTCGTTTTTTCCCATTGTGCATCTTTTCAATACAATTACTTTCAAGAAAATTTATGAAAATATCTCACTCGTAGGTGGAATAATCAGCATAAAAATAATTCCAAAAGAAAGGCCATATTACATCCGTCAAATTTGCCGAAGATACTGTTGAACTAAAATTAGCCGTTTTGGCGTTAAAAATAGACTGCCTGTTTCGGTCTTATTTGTGGCTATTGGGAATGATAAAAATCTTTCGTCCATATTTAATGCTAAATATCTCTAAGTATAATAGTTCGACTTCAACAATCTATAGCTCGTTCGAAAGGTATTCGTATAGTTCGTATGTCCAAAGATATATAAAATGTTTATCTATGTCGTAAATTTCGGCAGATAATTTCAAAAAACTGCAAGAAACACCATTTTTACACATTCAAACATTTATATCTTGGAAACTAAACATCAGAATCAAAAACAAATTAATAGCGTTCTGTCTGGGTGTGGGGCCTTTCATTTAAAATTGGTTTGGATAAGATCGGTTCAGCCATTGCTGAGAAACACGAATGAGAGTTTGTCCGTTACACACACAGACATTGTCCCAAATCGTCGAGCTGAGTCGATTGGTACATAAGACTGGCCCTCAGGGCCTCGGAAAAAATCTTGAAAGTTTGAGCGAATTCTACACACTTCTTACATTTTTTAGAAAAGAAATGTAAAGAATTCTGTGTGTGTATGTAACGGACAAATTCTAATTCGTGTTTCTCAGCAATGCCTGAGAAGACAGAACGCTATTAAATGGTTTTTGATTATGATGTTTAGTTTCAAAGATATGAATGTTTGAAGGTGCAAAAATGGCGTTTTGGCAGTTTTTTTGAAATTAGCTGCCGGAATTGACGAAGTAACCAAACAATTTATATATCTTTAGAAAGCTAATACGAATACCTTTCGAACCAATAACCAACTATAGATTGTTGAAATCGGACTATTATCAAATAAGATATTTACCATGCAATAAAAATTGGACTAAACCGTTTTGCGCGTTAAGGGCACAAGACCTAATTTTAATTAAGTTTTGTATTTTTTGTGTTTCGAATTCATCTCGTCAGTAACTAGCACCATCTGGGTGTCTAGTTAGACGATGTATCTGAATAGTACCCAAATTAGCACTAGTTAGACACAAAAAAATCCAAACAGTTCACACGACATATGTGAACGCCTAAAGCCACATGTCCCGAGTGATGTCCCGGGAAGCAAATATAGCTCTGGTTTGCTGACGAGAAAGCGAAGACGAACTCTTGTCTTTTGGTTCAAGAAACCAAACGCCTGGTATTATGCAATAAAAATTGGACTAAACCGTTTTGCGCGTTAAGGGCACAAGACCTAATTTTAATTAAGTTTTGTATTTTTTGTGTTTCGAATTCATCTCGTCAGTAACTAGCACCATCTGGGTGTCTAGTTAGACGATGTATCTGAATAGTACCCAAATTAGCACTAGTTAGACACAAAAAATTCCAAACAGTTCACACGACATATGTGAACGCCTAAAGCCACATGTCCCGAGTGATGTCCCGGGAAGCAAATATAGCTCTGGTTTGCTGACGAGAAAGCGAAGACGAACTCTTGTCTTTTGGTTCAAGAAACCAAACGCCTGGTATTATGCAATAAAAATTGGACTAAACCGTTTTGCGCGTTAAGGGCACAAGACCTAATTTTAATTAAGTTTTGTATTTTTTGTGTTTCGAATTCATCTCGTCAGTAACTAGCACCATCTGGGTGTCTAGTTAGACGATGTATCTGAATAGTACCCAAATTAGCACTAGTTAGACACAAAAAATTCCAAACAGTTCACACGACATATGTGAACGCCTAAAGCCACATGTCCCGAGTGATGTCCCGGGAAGCAAATATAGCTCTGGTTTGCTGACGAGAAAGCGAAGACGAACTCTTGTCTTTTGGTTCAAGAAACCAAACGCCTGGTATTATGCAATAAAAATTGGACTAAACCGTTTTGCGCGTTAAGGGCACAAGACCTAATTTTAATTAAGTTTTGTATTTTTTGTGTTTCGAATTCATCTCGTCAGTAACTAGCACCATCTGGGTGTCTAGTTAGACGATGTATCTGAATAGTACCCAAATTAGCACTAGTTAGACACAAAAAATTTCAAACAGTTCACACGACATATGTGAACGCCTAAAGCCACATGTCCCGAGTGATGTCCCGGGAAGCAAATATAGCTCTGGTTTGCTGACGAGAAAGCGAAGACGAACTCTTGTCTTTTGGTTCAAGAAACCAAACGCCTGGTATTATGCAATAAAAATTGGACTAAACCGTTTTGCGCGTTAAGGGCACAAGACCTAATTTTATTAAGTTTTGTATTTTTTGTGTTTCGAATTCATCTCGTCAGTAACTAGCACCATCTGGGTGTCTAGTTAGACGATGTATCTGAATAGTACCCAAATTAGCACTAGTTAGACACAAAAAATTCCAAACAGTTCACACGACATATGTGAACGCCTAAAGCCACATGTCCCGAGTGATGTCCCGGGAAGCAAATATAGCTCTGGTTTGCTGACGAGAAAGCGAAGACGAACTCTTGTCTTTTGGTTCAAGAAACCAAACGCCTGGTATTATGCAATAAAAATTGGACTAAACCGTTTTGCGCGTTAAGGGCACAAGACCTAATTTTAATTAAGTTTTGTATTTTTTGTGTTTCGAATTCATCTCGTCAGTAACTAACACCATCTGGGTGTCTAGTTAGACGATGTATTTGAATAGTACCCAAATTAGCACTAGTTAGACACAAAAAATTCCAAACAGTTCACACGACATATGTGAACGCCTAAAGCCACATGTCCCGAGTGATGTCCCGGGAAGCAAATATAGCTCTGGTTTGCTGACGTGCCCTTAACGCGCAAAACGGTTTAGTCCAATTTTTATTGCATAATACCAGGCGTTTGGTTTCTTGAACCAAAAGACAAGAGTTCGTCTTCGCTTTCTCGTCAGCAAACCAGAGCTATATTTGCTTCCCGGGACATCACTCGGGACATGTGGCTTTAGGCGTTCACATATGTCGTGTGAACTGTTTGGAATTTTTTGTGTCTAACTAGTGCTAATTTGGGTACTATTCAAATACATCGTCTAACTAGACACCCAGATGGTGCTAGTTACTGACGAGATGAATTCGAAACACAAAAAATACAAAACTTAATTAAAATTAGGTCTTGTGCCCTTAACGCGCAAAACGGTTTAGTCCAATTTTTATTGCATAATACCAGGCGTTTGGTTTCTTGAACCAAAAGACAAGAGTTCGTCTTCGCTTTCTCGTCAGCAAACCAGAGCTATATTTGCTTCCCGGGACATCACTCGGGACATGTGGCTTTAGGCGTTCACATATGTCGTGTGAACTGTTTGGAATTTTTTGTGTCTAACTAGTGCTAATTTGGGTACTATTCAGATACATCGTCTAACTAGACACCCAGATGGTGCTAGTTACTGACGAGATGAATTCGAAACACAAAAAATACAAAACTTAATTAAAATTAGGTCTTGTGCCCTTAACGCGCAAAACGGTTTAGTCCAATTTTTATTGCATAATAACAGGCGTTTGGTTTCTTGAACCAAAAGACAAGAGTTCGTCTTCGCTTTCTCGTCAGCAAACCAGAGCTATATTTGCTTCCCGGGACATCACTCGGGACATGTGGCTTTAGGCGTTCACATATGTCGTGTGAACTGTTTGGAATTTTTTGTGTCTAACTAGTGCTAATTTGGGTACTATTCAGATACATCGTCTAACTAGACACCCAGATGGTGCTAGTTACTGACGAGATGAATTCGAAACACAAAAAATACAAAACTTAATTAAAATTAGGTCTTGTGCCCTTAACGCGCAAAACGGTTTAGTCCAATTTTTATTGCATAATACCAGGCGTTTGGTTTCTTGAACCAAAAGACAAGAGTTCGTCTTCGCTTTCTCGTCAGCAAACCAGAGCTATATTTGCTTCCCGGGACATCACTCGGGACATGTGGCTTTAGGCGTTCACATATGTCGTGTGAACTGTTTGGAATTTTTTGTGTCTAACTAGTGCTAATTTGGGTACTATTCAGATACATCGTCTAACTAGACACCCAGATGGTGCTAGTTACTGACGAGATGAATTCGAAACACAAAAAATACAAAACTTAATTAAGATATTTACCATTAAATGCGGACGAAAGATTTTTATCATTTCCCATAGCCAGAATTAGGTCCAAAAACATTCAATGTATTATTAGCGCCAAAACGGATAATTTTAGGTCAATAGTATCTTCGGAGAATTTAAAGCATACAATATTCCCTTTCTTTTGGTGTTGTGATTTAACTGATTTATTCCCAAAAAAGTGAGATATTTTCATAAATTTTCTTGGAAGTGATTGTATTGAAATGATGTCTTCATCAAATTTGTAGCTCTTACTTTTGCGAATAACTTTACTGAAGACATTAAATATCTATTATGAATACCTTAAAAGTTATGGCTTGTTGTTTGTGGATTACCCTTTGTCGCCTATTTATTGTTCAATATAGTAACAATCCATTTAAATGAGCCAAATAATATTTCGATAAAATGAATTTCGTATTTCATTTTTCTATTTAGAACCGCTAGAATAACCATCGAACAATTCCAAGTTGTCTAGATGGAACTTGATCACTTGTCAGTGCAAAAAAATTCATTTACGCGAACCTTCTGACTTATAACCATCGGATCGATCTGAAACATTTCCCGAAAACTGAGAAGCGAAATGAATAACTCCAAGCAGTGGTGTGTCCAAGAGGATGCTTTGAGGTTTAACCACACCCCCCCCCCCTCACCACAAAAAATGGATTGAAGTTAAAAATGTATTGATGCTGACTGATTTAACTCAATATTACAATGATAATTATCTGATCAGTAAACTGATAACCTATTGTTTGAAACATCATGAGGACCTTTGAAAAATTGTGGGAATGCGATTCTGATCTGCAACTGATCTATTGGTCTCACAGTTGTCTAATAACATCCATATCAAATACTTGCCTAAAAACATTCCAATAGAATCTCATTCCAGAGTTCTGAAATCAATCATAATCATAATCATAATTTCTTATTATATTGATTTCAGTTTTGAAGGGATGTACTGTTATATGGATTAGGGTCTTATTTAATAGGAAGCAAAACTGGAATTGCTTTAATGTCTATGAAACTTAGAACTGCTCATCGAAAAATTGCATAACCCTCAACATTTGCTTAAAATATTTTTATTTTGGGAATGCGTCCAGTTGAGACGAAAACGTTATAGAGTTAATAACGAGAAAACCACCTTCCAAAAGTAGGGGAATTTATGAAAAATGGCGTTTTCCGTTCCGCCAATTTCGCAGGTTTAGTATTTTCGATGAATTTTACAAACGTTAAACAGCACATCATTTGATAAAATAATTTTATCGTTATATCCACCAATAAGTATTTATGGCGAATTTACTCTTCAAACAAATTCAGTTCCAGACTTAATGTCTTCAGCAAAATTTTGGGAAGTGCTATTACAAACCACTTTGTTGAAGACATGAAAGCTCCATGTGTTCAAGGTATTAACATATTTTAGGCTATTTCTATTAATTTTAAATTAAACTATTACGATTTTACTGTTTATGATAAATCTCTTCTATGGTTCATATATAAAATTTACATTTTATCCAAAGCTTGAGTTTGTGAAGCTCACAATAGAAAGTTATTTTAGAAAAAAAAACTAGATTAAGGAACACTTTGTAAATATCTTTTTATAACTCGATATACTCCATATACGTAATATTCATGCCTACAATAAAGTTGTTTTAAATGAAAGTCTCAATAAATTCGCTAAAGACAGGAACTCTGTTACAATTTTTTGAAAAACTGAATCTCCATAATTTTAAAACTGAAATGGTGGTTTCGTAATTATGCCATTTGCACAGTAAGTTAGATTTTCACTAAATCCCCAGCAAACCGAATTTCTGACTAAGCCACTGACTCCAAGTAAGTAGAAACAAAGCCGTTCTACACTCGTCCACAAGAAATTTCTTCGAATACAGCCCATCTGTTATAATACATTGAAGACCCGATTTGATTAGCCCCCAATTTTATCAGCCTCATCTGAAAATTTGTTTGATGGGCTCTAGCATACAAACAAGGCTGTATTTGAGTAAATCCTTTCTTGACTATATTTTCCTTATCTTAAAGATGCAAATATGTAAAAATAAAAAAATATTTTTTTTTTAATTTTTGTGCTAGAAGACTACATCAAGAGAAGGGAAGAATATTTTAACAGCTTCAGTTTATTATGAACGAAAAAATGTCGCTATTTAGTGAATGCCCCCATTTTGTCAGCCTAAAAAACGCCATGGAGATGATAAGAACGGGTCTTTACTGTATTTATTATTTACAGTAATCGGTACATCCCATTTTTTGAGGATATTTTCTTTCAATTGCATCGAACTACACCAATTTGTAGGTAGTTTTCAAGGGGTTATTTATCGACTTCTTCAAAAATTCGGCGAATCTATTCCCTTTCATGCGATAGTTTATGTTAAAAGGGTATCCTAAATTAATTGGTGTACTTAAGGGTTTATATATTGCAGATAGAGAAAATTTATAAATTTTACAGCTTTTTCCTACACAATATTACAAAAGCTTCTTAAACAACTGCTCCTATCTTAATACGTTTATTAAGGCCCAAATGCTGTAGCTTAACGAGGCTGATAATTCATTTTTTTAATTACATGTCACATGTTAGTGGGGGAAGGGAAAGTCGTATTTAGGGGCGGCTTGCTCCCCTCTTATGTAAGTAAAGGGAAAAGGTAGGAAGTGGGATACATATTGTGTAATTGACATCGTCGCTTGCTGATTGATCATTGTGGCGGATATGCACACTTTGTTGTAGTGTTGTAGTTTCCAGCCTGTAATCGCAAGGACGAGGGGAGGGTCGATATTCCTGATAATTATTGGCACTCCGATGCTGTCATGATGTTCTCTATATCATCTGCATGTGATTTATGTCATGATGTTCTGGATAGACGGTTATCAAGAAGGGTATGCACCGAAGACTCGTGAAGCAATGCCATATTGTAGATACAGGGATAGGTTGGCCAGATTCTACTGTGAATGAGGGAGGGGAAAATGTATTAAACTTGGACATCAATAGTTTTCAAAAAGATATAGATAAGAAAAATATAGGGGTGGTCATGGCTTGCCAGGACGTCCCGGACTGGCACATAGGGTGATCTACCTCGGGCCCAAAGGGAATCTATTAGTTAGGACCTGGCAACACAGTACTCTGCGCACAGCCAAACAACATGCTCGATGTCGTGATAGCCGTTCTCAAAAACACAATGATTACTTTCAGCAAGCCCTATACGACGGAGATGCGCATCAAATGTGTAATGGTTGGACATGATCCTTGACATCGTACGAATAAAGTCCCGGTTCACATCCAAGCCTTTAAACCAAGCATTCGTTGATACCTTCGGGATAATGGAATGTAGCCACCGTCCCAGATGCCCATTGCTCCATGAAGTTTGCCAACTATCGAGCGTCCTCTGACGAGAGATACTGAAAAATTCATTGAAGCAAATTGGTCTTTCGTAAGTGTCGCCTTCCAATGCGCCCAGTTTGGCTATTTGGCTAAAGAGTCCGTCTTCTCATTGCCCGCCATAGAACAATCTGACGGGACCCAAATCAAGGTAATCTGGTAAGATTTTTCAGATAAAACACTCAGATATTCCCGTACTTTCCCCAGGAAATACGGTTAGTGCTTTCCAGGCTTCCCCGCACGGACGGCCGCAATGGAACTGAGACTATCCGAAACGATGAAGTAACGGTCTGAGGGCAGGGTGTCAATGATCCCGAGAGTTTACTGAATGGCAGCTAATTCTGCGACGTAAATTGAAGCAGGGTCATCGAGTTTGAATGAGGCAGCAAGATTTTCGTTGAAGATACCGAAGCCTGTGGACCCGTCGAGAATTGATCCGTCAGTGTAGAACATTTTATCGCAGTCGACTTGATGGTATTTATTATAGAAAATATTTGGGACCACTTGTGGGCGAATGTGATCCGGGATTCCACAAATCTCTTCCTTCATGGATGTGTCGGAAAATACAGTTGGAGCAGAAGTATCTAAGAGATGAGCACCGTTAACGTTATACGAAGATGAATTGATGTTCTGTGCCATGTAATCGAAGTACAAAGACACGAATCGGGTCTGAGAAATAAGCTCGACCAGCCTTTCGCAATTTGCAATCACCAATGGGTTCAGAATATCGCATCGAATGAGCAATCGATAGCATATAACCAGTCTTTGTACAGGAGGGCACAAATCCTTATTTCATACTTAGTTGCGTTTCGGCTTCGCCTCATCAGAAACCGACACTAACTTATTGTTGGAATAGAATAAGGATTTGTGCCCTCCTGTACAAAGACTGCTTAAACCAACAAATTTTCACCTTAGTGAGAAATTTTGGTTTTTACCAAATTTTCCTCCTTAGGGTGAAATATAGCATAGTGAATCGAAAGCGCCCTTAATATCCAAGAACACTGATGCCATCTGCTCTTTGTTAGCATATGCCATTTGAATTTCTGTTGAAAGCAACGCAAGGCAATCTTTCGTCCCTTTGCCTTTGCGGAAGCCAAATTGTGTATCTGACAGTAAGCCATTTGTTTCAATCCAATTATCAAGGCGAAACAAGATCATTTTTTCGAATAACTTCCGGATACAGGACAGCATTGCAATCGGACGATACGAGTTGTAGTCGGAGGCTGGTTTTCCTGGTTTTTGGAGGGCGATGACCCTCACCTGTCTCCAGTCATGTGGGACAATGTTACCCTCAAGAAAGCTATTAAATAAATTCAGCAAGCGTCTTTTGACAGAGTCTTCAACAAGTTGAATTTGATTCTATCTGGCCCCGGGGCTTTACTGTTGCATGATAAGAGAGCAAGTGAGAACGCGGCGCGGTAGGTTTTCTTTGTTTCTGGGTGTTCACGTAGGGTACTCGTTTCGTCTGAGTTTGAATCGCGGTATCGAGAATCGAGTTGGACAAAAACTTATATTCTTCCTCCGGCGTACCTGTGTTGAATAGATAGTTTGGGGTATCTCAGCAGCGTAGCTCTTTCACTCAATGTTTCGTGTGAGGTCATAGGGAACATTGATTGGTGCCGATGGTCTTGAATCAGTGGTGATTGCAATTAGGTGGTCACTACCGTGGGGATCAGATATTACCTTCCACCTGCAATCTAACCGTAGTGATGTCGAGCATAAAGATATGTCCAGTGCACTTGCTTGCGCAGGTGGTCTAGGAATCCGTGTCATTTCCCCTGTGTTTAGAATTGTCATATTGATGTTGTCACAAAGGTCTTGAATTGTCGAAGATCGATTATCGTCGTACAGACAGCCCCACCCCGTACCGTGAGAGTTAAAGTCTCCAAGAAGCTGGCGGGGCGAGGGAAGGTGTTCAATCACGTTGGAGAATCTTCGATATCCTATCATGGCCCTAGGAGGAATGTAAATAGAAGCAATGCAAAGATCTTTGCCTTTGACAACTTCAATGCCTGGTGTCGAAGGGAGGTTGATTGGATTGAAGGAGTAGCACTTTTTGATCCCTAAAAGTACCCCTCTATGTGAGTCTTCTCGATCCAAGCGGATAATGTTAAAATCGTGGAAGTTGAGGTTTATATTAGAAGTTAACCATATTTCACATAGGGAAAATGCATCACAATGATTGTAATTTAGCAAGTGTTTTAATGAATCAATTTTAGGGATAATACTTCTGCAGTTCCACTGTAAAAGATTCCGTCTAATAAGTTAGCCATCGAAGGATACGATAGCTGTAAGGAGGGGCCATTGTTCAGTCAACTGTTTTAAAAATGTTCTTACTGTTGGTAGAATAGCAACCAGCAAGCTTTTCAGAGGATCGGTAATGTTGAAAGCTGTGAATATCCAGTCCACAATGTCAGAAAATTTAAGGAGTCCCGTTTTAGGTTGAGTTTCTGACTGTAAAATTGGAACACTTGGGATTTTTGGTGCCCCGGGGAGTGCTGGGAACTCCTTATTGTATCTCAATTTCCCAAAACCAGGAGGTATTATCTTCGGATTTATACCAGCACTTCCAGTTGATGAATTATTTTTATTTTGTACCCTTGTTTGGGACAAACTAGGACCCTTACGAGGAAGTTCAGGTGAGTTTTGATTAGGTCTTATCCTAGAGTTTCCAAGCAGAGCCAAAGAATGCCCCTCGCAAGGGTCGTTAGAGGCGTCATCGTCAGTTGGCAAGAGAGCGAATGGGTTTTCGGAGATAAGTTGAACAGCTCTTTTAAACATTTCTGCGTAAGAGCGTCTGGAGCGATCTTTGGCGGATCGCCTCAGTTTATCCGCGCAAAGTTTGTACGTTGGGCATGTCAAAAGTGCATGCGGATTCTCCCCACAGTAAACACACTTCTCAGCAGGCTTACTGCAAGTATCATCCGCATGGCGTTCCCCACATTTACCGCACCGTTGCTTGTTGCTACAGTAGGTGGCCGTGTGACCTAGCTGCTTGCAATTGGAACAATTCATGACCCGCGATACAAACAGGCGTACAGGTAGACGAGCTCCTCCCACTTCAACGTAGCTCGGAAGTGCAGATCCGGCGAAGGTTACGCGAAACGAGTCTGATGGATAGTAATTCCCATCTTCGATGCACTTTGAGTGCAATTGCTTGCACTCCAAAATCTTAACTGATTGAAGGTTAGGGTCCTTAAAGCGGCCAACCCCATCATTCATCAGATCATCGACAGTTAGACCCGCATCACTTACCACACCGTCGATCTCCATATCACGAGAAGGGATGTAGACGCGATACTCCAGCGTAAAGAGGCTATTGCTAACGATATCATTGGCCTGTTTCAAGTCGGTAACGACTACGCGCAGTTTATCTGACTGACCCTTTATAATCTCGGTTACAGCCGAGTAACATTTTGTCAGCTCCCGTGCAACAGTTATGCTGTTTAACAGTTTATTTTTGGGCCTAAAGTATACCACCCAAGGACCAGCGGATCCATCCTGGTAAACCTTGACTCGGGGGAGGGGGGCTGTGAGACATTAGGGGAAAGTGGGGGAAGTGGATCGACCATAACATCATCTGTCTCCGAATCAGATACACGTTCCTCTTCCCCATAAGATTCGTATTCGGAGGGTGATCCTTCTGTTTGTTCCATTTTGTTGCTGGAGCAACACGCTCGACCGCACTGTTTAAGTTAAATAAAAAAATCAAAAGCAATAAAAAAAGAAAAAAACAATAAGAAAAGTAAAAAACGAAACACTTCACCAGTTGGTTCCTGACGAGCTGGTAGGTGAATTGATCCTTCGTTTGTTTTATCCGTCACCCGCGTGACCTTCACACAGTAGAGAGCTGATATAGCTCGACTAAACAAAGCCGTCTTTCAAGCAAGAAACTGTTTAGTAACGCACTTCACTGCACTACCTTCACCGATATCACTCGCGGGACTGTTTATTAGTAGTACTTTACTGTAGCCTCTGCCACAGTAAGCACCTTCGTACTCCCGAAAAACTAAACCACACCGGAGAGAACAAAACGCACTTGTTTCTCGGTACAACGTTCGGTTACGAATGGACTGCTCCTAATAAGATTATGTAAATTATAAAGTATTTGAAATTTTTAATAGAAGTGACGGAAGGTTATCGAAAAGTTTCGTGAAAAAGTAAATTAGGATTAGGGATAATAATTCAGATCAAAGATACTACTGGGAAGTCATTTTTAGCAAAAGTCGATATCGAAGTAAAGTTTGAACTATGCACGCATGCACCTCAGAGGTAGCGAGATATCAAGAACTGAAATTTCAGTGTTTAATTCTCAGCCGCATTGGGAATTTGAGTAAGCGCTATTGAGTATGAACTTTAAATCCATTCGAAAATTTGTTTTTCAATTTTTTTGACTCAGCACAAGGAAAATCCAGTTTTCCCTACACCATGTATTGATTGATATATGTTATTACGGGGCATTAGCAATAATTCATTTGTATTTCTTTTTTATGGGCCATTTTTCCGCTTTTCCATTAAATTGGTTTAACCTTTGAGATTTCTTGCACTGGTATTGTCCTATGCTAATTTGAGCGGTTCTCTAAGTCCTGCTACTATCCCATGTAGTATGTGTTATCAAAAACATCGCGAAGCATCAAGTTCTATATGTTTTCAATCGATATAATACCCGAAGAAAGCGATAAGAGTTATAAGAAATCATTCGTGTTTCTCAGCAATGGCTAAACCTATCTTATCCAAACCAATTTGAATAAAAGGCTCCACACCCAGATAGAACGCTATTTATTTGTTTTTGATTCTGATGTTTAGTTTCCAAGATATGAATGTTTGAAGGTGCAAAAATCGCGTTTTTTACAGTTTTTTTTTTAAATTTGCTGCCGAAATTGACGACATAACTTAACAATTTATATATTTTTAGAAAGCCTATACGAATACCTTTTGAATCCAAATTTAGATTGTTGAAATCGAACTACTATGAAAAAAGAGATTTTACATTAAAAGCGGACGAAAGATTTTACTCATTTCCCATAGCCAGAAATAAGACTAAATACATTCAATGTATTATTAGCGCCAAAACGGATAATTTTAGGTCAATGGTATCTTCGGAGAATTTAAAGCATACAATATTCCTTTTCTTTTAGTATTGTGCTTTAAATAAATAATCCCCCTAAAAGTGAGATATTTTCATAAATTTTCTTGGAAGTAAATATTGAAATAATGCCTTCAGTAAATTTGTAGCTCTTACTTTTGCGAATAACTCTACTGAAGACATCAAATTCATATTTCGAATTCTTTAAAAATTATGGTTTGTTGTTTGTGGATTACCCTTTGTCGCCTATTTATTGTTCAATATAGTAACAATCCATTTAAATGAGCCAAATAATATTTCGATAAAACGAATTTCGTTTTTCTATCTACAACCGCTAGAATAATCACCGAACCATTCCAAGTTGTCTACATGAAACTTGATCATTTATTGGCGCAAAAATTTTCATTTACGCGAACCTTCTGACTTATAACCATCGGATCGATCTGAAACATATCTCGGAAAATGAAAAGCGAAATGAATAACTCCAAGCAGTGGTGTAGCCAAGAGGATGCTTTGGGGTTTAACCACACCCCCCCCCCCCCCCTCTCCACAAAAAATTCATTGATGCTGACTGATTTAATTCAATATTACAATGATAATTATCTGATCAGTACATTGATAACCTATTGTTTAAAACATCATGAGGACCTTTGAAAAATTGTGGGAATGCGTGTACTGTAATATGGATTAGGGTCTTTTTTGATAGGAAACGATACTGGAATTGCTTTAATGTCTATGAAACTTAGAACTGCTCACGGAAAAATTGCATAACTTCCAACATTGTTTTTATTTTGGGAATGCGTCAAGTTGAGACGAAAACATTATAGAATTAATAACGAGAAAACCACCTTCCAAAAGCAGTGGAACTTATGAAAAATAGCGTTTTCCATTCCACCAATTTCGCAGGTTTACAAACGTAAAACAGCACATCATTTGATAAAATAATTTTGGCATTATATCAAGAAGTATTTATGGCGAATTTACTCTTCAACAAATTTAGTTCCAGACTTAATGTCTTCAGCAAAATTTTGGGGAGTGCTATTACAAACCACTTTGAAGATTCCATGTGTTCAAGGTATTAACATATTTTAGGCTGTTTCTGTTTAATTTTGAATTAAATTATTATGATTTTACTGTTTATGATAAATCTCTTCTATTGCTTATAAACAATAAAATTTATATTTCATCCAAAGCTTGAGTTTGTGAAGCTCGCAATAGAAGTTATTTTAGAAAAAAAAACTAGATTAAGGAACTCTTTTTGAATATCATTTTATAACACGATATACTCCATATACGTAGTAGGGTGGGGCATTGTTATATGGAAAAACGTAATCATAGTCACATCAACCGAGCACAGCTCTTTTTTGGTTCCTTTTGGGGTCCCAAACAACTGTGCAAAATTTGGGGTCGATTGGTGTTGACCCGGCGTAGCGCATTGCGTTTGAAATTTGTATGGAGATTAGTATGGGAAAACCTACATTTTTGCATTTTTAATTTTACAGACTACAATTCTTTCTTTAGTATGCAAACAAATAGATAGAAGTGTAGTCCAGGATATGCTGAACAACTTTGCCGAAGGATTTATGGTGTTAGAATATCTCTAAGCCAAGTTATAGCTGTTCAAATTTCGATACATCGAATTAAATGTCAAAAATCATTTTTATTGCCAACACTGCCGGTGTACCATGGTATTTCATATAGCATTCCAAAATAACATTATATATTTTAGTTTTACCACATTGGTATGTTTGGATGAATTATTCAAAAGCCTTAGCTCAATTTCATGAGCGTAGGTAGTGGAGCAATAGGGCGTAGTGAGGGGTGAGGGGGGATGGGGGGGACTTTAATATGTAGAAATTTGTACTGAAATGTTGTCGAGTTGGAATGTTCAGATGAATTATTTCAAAACAATTACACAATGTCCTACGCATAATAGTAACGATGAAATAAAACATTAACGTTATGTGTCCAACAGTTATGCGTATTAACAGTTATGTGTCCAACAAAAAACACCTTTAACAGGCCAACTAGGGTACCCGGGTACCCACAAATTGAAATGCTCATAACTATGGCTTCCTTTAACCGATTTGGACACTTTTAGATGTTTTGGATTCAGGAACTCGTCTGCTTTTTGATTTTGTACAATAGAACCGGAATAATGGATCTGGTTTTTGGTAATCAGGATTTTCCGGAGTAATGTTCCAGTACTAGGATATGATTTGTAAATTTTAATAATGTCCTAGCAATATGAGTATCAAAACTCTTCAAATTGTCTCGGAGGTCTGTTTTTTATTGTTACGGGGCCCTATGGCAATTTGAAAAATGGAATTGGAATGGAATGACCACTCACGGCCTCACAGGAACCTGCTCCGGAATGTCCGTTCCGGGGTCAAATCACCAAATGGTTCCAAAACTACGAGATGCAGCCTACTGATACAATTCCAAGAATTTTGATGCCCATATTGCTAGTATTCCATTAAAGTTCGCAAATAGTACCCCCGCACTGGAACCTGCTTCCGGAAACCCGGATTCCCGGGAACCGAATGGAGTAACCCGATTCATTTTTACCAAGTCCAAAAGTGGATGAGTTCCTGAATCCAAAACGGCCAAAAGTATCGAAATCGGTTGGATATTACCTTAGTTATGAGCATTTTAGTTTTGTGGGTACCCGGGTACCCACGTCGGTCTGTTACGTAGTAAAAAAAATCAGGAGCCCCTCCTCACTCCCACCCTAACTATATCAACAATATTATTAACCCAAAAGCTTGACTTAGTGAAGTTCTAAGATGTCACAAAATTTCAATTTCCAGCTAGGAATTTAATTAATTGAAACTTAAAAAGGTACCCGGATACCGCGTCGGACACACAACGGTTAAACCGAAATATAATCCTCTGACATATCAACGCGACCTCAGTTAATTTAGTCTCTAACGTAACTTCTATTGATAAAAGTCAAGGCAAAGGGATACAGTATGTTTTATTTCATCGTTATTATTATGCGTAGGACATTGTGTAATTGTTTTGAAATAATTCATCTGAACATTCCAACTCGACAACATTTCAGTTCGAATTTCTACATATTAAAGTCCTCCCCCATCCCCACTCTCTACGCCCTATTGCTCAACTACCTACGCGCATGAAATTGAGCTAAGGCTTTTGAATAATTCATCCAAACATACCAATGTGGTAAAACTAAAATATATAATGTTATTTTGGAATGCTATATGAAATACCATGGTACACCGGCAGTGTTGGCAATAAAATGATTTTTGGCATTTAATTTGATGTATCGAACTTTGAACAGCTATAACTTGGCTTAGAGACATTCGAACACCATAAATCCTTCGGCAAAGTTGTTCAGTATATCCTGGACTACACTTCTATCTATTTGTTTGCATACTAAAGAAAGAATTGTAGTCTGTAAAATTAAAAATGCAAAAATGTAGGTTTTCCCATACTAATCTCCATACAAATTTCAAACGCAATGCGCTACGCCGGGTCAACACCAATCGACCCCAAATTTTGCACAGTTGTTTGGGAACCCAAAAGGAACCAAAAAAGTGCTGTGCTGAAAAAACGATCATTTTGCCCCACCCTAATACGTAGTATTCATGCCTACAATAAAGTTGTTTTAAATGAAAGTCTCAACAAAATAGCTAAAGACAGGAACTCTGTTGCAATTTTTTGAAAAACTGAATCTCCATAATTTTAAAACTTCAAAGATGGCGGTTTCGTAATTATGCCATTTGGACAGTAAGTTAGATTTTCACCAAATCCCCACCAAACCGAATTTCTGACTACGCCGCTGACTCCAAGTAAGTAGAAACAAAGTCCTTCTACACTCGTCCACAAGAAACTTCTTCAAATATTTCCTATCTATTATAATACATTGAAGACCCGATTTGATCAGCCCCCAATTTTATCAGCCTCATATGAAAATATGTTTGATGGGCTCTAGCAGACAAGCAAGGCTGCATTTGAGTTAATCCTTTCTTGACTATGTTTTCCTTATCTTAAAGATGCAAATATGCAAAAATAAAAAAAAATTAATTTTTGCGCTAGAAGACTATATTAACCCATTCATGTCTATGTTGTTTGTGGACAACAACGTTTTTAAACAGCTATAACTTTTGATTGAGGCGAGATTTGCTCACAAAAACAAGTAAAGCTCATTAATGTGATAATTGCCTTTAATTTGAGTATTAACAGTTACAAGGATCAGCTCTAGAACTGAAGTTATTGCAATTAGTCTGATTGGATTCCAATGGAGCAGTGCTGCCAGGGGCAGATTACGTTGACGACGGAAAATGATTTTTGCATATATGTTCGTTATGGTGCAATATTATTGAAAACTGATAAAACTTATCAATTTAGACTGTCGTTGGATACGTTTTCCACGTAATTGGACTATTGTAATTATTATAGGAGAATTGTATTGAGCATTAGAAGGTAAAAATTGACCAGCTTCTAGCACTGTCATGAAAGCACCTATCTTTAGGAAAATAAGCATTTCGTGTTTCTTGACTGCACCGTTTTCAAGGAAAAATAGTTTTGAAACCCTACATGCACTAGAAAAAAGTTGGGCATGAAAGGGTTAAATAATCAGAAATAGTTATTAGACTAAATCAAGGGAAAGGAAGAATATTTGAACAGCTTCAGTTTATTATGAACGAAAAAATGTTGCTATTTAGCCAATGTCCTCATTTTGTCAGCCTAAAATACACCATATAGAGGATAAGAACGGGTCTTTACTGTATTTATTATTCACAGTAATAGGTACATCCCATTTTCTGAGGATATTTTCTTTCAATTGCATCGAACTACACCAATTTGTAGGTAGATTTCAAGGGGTTATTTTATCGACTTCTTCCAAAATTCGGCGAACCCCATTCGTGCGATAGTTTATGTTAAAAGGGTATCTTAAATTAATTGGTTTATATGTTGCAGACAGAGAAAATTCATAAATTTTGAGCTTTTCCTACACAATATTACAAAAGCTTCTTAAACAACTGTTCCTAATAAGATTACGTAAATTATAAAATATATGAAATTTTTTAATAGAAGTGACGGAAGGTTATCGAAAAGCTTCGTAAAAAAGAAAAATCCGGTAATGATGATGATTTTTCCTAACGGGTTTCGAGAGTTTTTTATTTGTTCTTTGGCATTAGGATTAGGGATAATAATTCAGATCAAAGTTACTACTGGGAAGTCATTTTTAGAAAAAGTGGATATCGAAGTAAAGTTTGAACTATGCACACATGCACTTCAGAGGTAGAGAGATATCAAGAGCTGAAATTTCAGTGCTTAGCTCGCGTTGGGAATTTAGTAAACGCTATTAAGAGTATGAACTTCAAATCCATTCGAAAATTTGTTTTTCGAATCACGGTGTGTCTAATACCATTATTAACAAAAAATTACCATAAATTTCGCATACGGCATTCGAAAGATACAGTATCCAAGCATCTCCTCAGTGAAGTTCAAAATGATCCATCGAGAGATTCGAGAGATATGGCGATTTGAAGTTTTATGGCATGTTTCATAAGGCTACCAGCAAACATCCACAGGATTGGTCCTATCTTTATTTAAAAAACCGACTTAATCCACCTAGCAGTGAGATGAGACATTTCTTACACATTTCACTATTGGATTAGTTTGCAGAACTCACTAGAAGTATGCACCCAACTAGAGGTGGGATGAAAACAGTTTCTAGTAGGGTTGGGAGTACCGGTTTTACCGTTACCGAAAACCGGTAAAACCGTGCAAATATTCAAGACCGAAATACCGGTTTTGCAAGAATCAAAAAACTGGTATTTTCGGTATTTTTGTTAACGAAAACTGTTTAAATAATTTTTCATTGTTTTTTTATAATAGAGCTTTCGAAATACCTTAAAAATATTTTCACCTACTAATGTTAGAAGTAAGATCGCCTGTTTTGGGACACTTCAATGTTTTTGTATAAGCAGTGGAATGCAGCTCGATTGATCTTCAACACATGGCTGTATTAAATTGGTGAATCAGTTTCCTTCCTTCGATCATTCTTGCTAATAGTAATAATGTTATTACGCGCGCGAATGTTAATTGCATAACAATCTGCATCATATTCAATCGTTTGTGGAGAGAGAAATCAACTCATATTTGTCGTTTCATTGGTTATAATAATACGATGAATATTATTTATATTTCGAAATCTTCAATTACACAGCTATTAGCATATTCAGCAGTCACATATCGCTTGAATCGACTAAACAACACTCACGACAATCAGTTGTCCGGAGTTGAAGTTGCATTTTTAACAATCTAAGAATCTGTTATAAATTCTCGGTAGCTAGCTGCCCAGAGCAATGAATACATGATAACACATCTCCAAGTTGCATTGACTTGTGCAATTATTTACCCCACCCCACTGACAAAATTCCTGCCAGTGGCAAACGTGGAGATGTAGAGGTACACGGTCTCCATAACAAAATTTGTTACGCTAATATTTCGTTCCTTCCCAGATGGCTGTAAAGACGCGGCAGACATCGCCATTGGCATTATACCGTACAGAACTCTCGATTGATGATGGATAGCTACTCCCAGGTTCCATTCGCAATTTTTTTGTGAAATTTTGCTTGTTCTGTTCAATTAAGGACTAGCAATTACGAGTTGTACGGTCATCCTGCTCATGCTCAATTGGAAAAGGAAGCACATAAACGCTGGTTTTCAAGACGAGGTGGAATTGAAATTTAAGCGGTTTCATATACGAAGTAGGACTGTTAAAATGGGTATTTTATATACTGGTGACAAAATAGACAGATTAACCTGACCTATAACAAATCTAAAACGTTTTTGATGCGCTGGAGCTCAAACATTTTTTGAACATTATTTTCAGTATATGTTAAGGCATTTGTATAATTTTAGGTCTGTTTTCGAAGTAATGGTTTGTCAAATCTCTTTTGTCTCTTTTTGTCTACTGCATTTAGCTAACCTGCTGTGCTTTTTGGTACAATAAGCGAGTTAGACAACATGACGACATGCACACTTTTCATGCTGCGGTCATCAGTGGTTCTCAAGTAACGTCTGTTGAGCGATTACTTTGTTTATAAAGTATGAATTGGCATCAAACCCAGTTAAATGCGACTGCTTTGTAAATTTCATTTAATTTCGATTTTTTCTTTGTGATTACCGGTTTTACCGGTTTTTTACATTTTCAATACCGAAAATACCGGTTTCTCAAAATGCCTCGGTTTTCCTAACCCTAGTTTCTAGTCTTGCACGAATAAAATCTCGAATAAATTATAGAAATCAACAAAACGACTTTAATCAACGTAACACCAACTTCATCGTAGACATTGAAAACGAATCTATGTTACTCCCAGTCGTAGGCGAAAATGAAACACTTCAATACTTCTTTTACAAAATATCTGAATTTGGCCTGCACCAAATCAACCATGTAAAACCTGTTTTAATCCACCTAGATGTGCAATTGTGCCTTTCTCATTTCTCCAAACTATGATTTAATAGCTGGTTCGTACAATATAACATTATGGAAATGTCTTTCATTCTTATTACACTTGGTAAGTATACATAAGAGCACGTTTTTGCATTCATGTCTGTGTGTATGTATGTGACCACATACACACAGACGCACATACACACACATACATACATACACACATACATACACACAGATATTTGCCGAACTCGACGAACTGAATCGAATGGTATATGTCACTCGGCCCTCCGGGCCTTCGTTAAAAAGTCGGTTATCAGAACAATTGCAATACCTTTCTATTGAGAAAGGCAAAAAATAGACAAGATTCATATTTAGACCTCTTATTCACGAACTGCACTGAAGACTTCTGTGTTAATGCATCTTTAACTCCATTATGGAAAAATGAAGCATTTCACACAGCAATCGAATATTCAATTTTCTTTCATCAAAACTCTTCCCCAAACGACTTGGAGTATGAGGAAGTGTCGGAATACCATAAAACCGACTTCGAAGAAGTCAAACGTAGACTATGTAGAATAAATTGGCAAACTGTATTGAGTATAGAAGGAAATATCAACGAAGCAGTGACTAAATTCTTTTTAATTGCAATGAATTAAATCTCTGGAACAGTACCAGTAAAAAGAAGAAGAAGAACTCATGGCGGTCAGCAGCCTGTATGGTTCAACCAACATCTGAAAAATTTAATAAATAGAAAGCAAAAGGCACATAAAATTTACAAGAAAGAACATATCATTACAAATTGGCAAAACTATCTGGATATTTGCTCCCAACTCGACATAGCCATTAACACTGCACATGAAGAATATAATCGTAAAATCGAGACTGCAATCAAGACCTGTCCAAAGAATTTCTTCAATTACGTGAAAACGAAATTGAAAAGTAGCAAATTTCCATCCCAAATGCATTTTGACGGACATGTAGGAAATCACAATACTGAAATTTGCAATTTATTTGGAAAATTCTTTCAAGAAGTCTATACTTCATATTCCGAAACAGACCGCGACCGCGACTACTTTTCATTTATAGGATAAGGTGTGGCAAATCCGACCGTTGGGTAAACCCGACCCCCTCTGTTATCGAAAATCGGAAGCATTACGCGAACTAATATTAATGTTGTCGTGTAGAGCATCGAAAACAATCATAATGGTGGTATGACAGCATTTCATTAGTCTACATTGAGATGCTCAAACGACAATAAGTGTGTTTTTACAACTTTTAATTTGATTTTTGTGCATCATTGACTACAGCATATTTCTGATTGTTGAATCGATTGAATAAAAATGTAAGTGGATTTAAATTCTTTGAATAAAGTCCTACAAAGTGCATAGATGAATTTAATTCAACTTTTTTCATATTTTTTTTTAATTGCATCGTAATGAAAAATGACGCGGTGGGGTAAATCCGACCTCTAAATAGTGGGGTAAATCCGACCGCTTTTTTCTAAGTAAATGTTTATTTATCAAATTGAAATATATTTTTATTGTTATTATTTATTATTTTTTTACACAATGTTTCATAATTACAAACGAAAGACACAAACACGTAATGAATATAGTATTCGTCGAGCAATCGCTTTGAGGCAAATGGGAATATCTTTACGTGCTACTGCTCGTGATTTTGGCATTCCAAGATTGATATTGAGTTCCATTTTCTTCATGTTCCAATTCAAAAACATAATGTTAACTTTATTTATCATTGAAAAACCATAAAATTTGGGTAATATCTGTACTAAATCAACTAAAAACATAGGCGGTCGGGTTTACCTCACCATTTTTGAAAATAGCAAAAATGAACGTTTTCGTAAAACGCTTGCATCTCAAAATTTTCTCAAGGTACCAATAAAATGCTATACATAGAAAGTTGCCCAGAAGTCTATCCTTTAATTCGGTATATAAAACAATCCGATCCGATGTAAACTGAGCATTTTACATCCAAAATCATTTACTAGGTCGGATTTACCCCACCTTACCCTACCTGAATTTTCAAATGACATTTCCGTCCACGAACTATCTGAACACGAAATTACCACTGCACTAAAAAATTTAGACGCATCAAAAGGACCTGGACCGGACGGAATAGCACCAATATTTTTTAAAAATCTAGCAGAAGAATTCGCTCTACCATTACTACATATTTTCAACATGTCATTGAAAAATGAAACATTCCCAGAAATATGGAAATCATCCTTTTTAGTGCCAATTTTTAAATCAGGCGCTAAATCGGACATCCGAAGCCATCGCGGGATTGCCATTATATCATGCATTCCAAAATTATTCGAAAAACTAGTAAATGACAAAATATTTCAGCAAATCAAAAATCAAATAACAAGCAAGCAGCATGGCTTTTATAAAGGCCGCTCAACAACATCAAACCTTTTAGAATTTGTAACATTTACTGTAAATGCAATGGACAATGGCAACCATGTGGAAACACTCTACACAGACTTTAGTAAAGCATTCGACCGTATTGACATACCTTTATTACTCTTCAAACTGCAAAAAATGGCATAGAAAATAAACTATTGAAATGGCTCGAATCATATTTAACGAAACGTCAACAAACAGTTCGCTTTCAGAATATACTCTCGGAACCAATTTCTGTCACCTCTGGCGTACCCCAAGGTTCCCACTTAGGCCCTCTTCTTTTTATTTTGTACGTAAATCACATTACCTTTATACTCAAACATCTTAAAGTGCTTATATATGCAGATGACATGAAACTTTTCATGGAAATAAGAAATGTCAAAGACACTGAAATATTCCAAAACGAAATAAATATATTCCACACGTGGCGTAGCAAAAGTCTACTCCAACTTAATGTGAAGAAATGCAACTCAATAACCTTCAGCAGAAAAATTTCAAATGTTCCCATAGACATACACTTAGGCAACCAACTTGTAGAAAAATGCAAAATTGTACGAGATTTAGGCGTAATCTTAGACTCCAAGCTCACATTTGTTGAACATTATAATACAATAATAAATAAAGCAAATAGTATGCTGCGTTTTATTAAACGTTTCACCGACAATTTTGAAGACCAATACACAATAAAATTATTATATAATACATATGTCAGGCCAATTTTTGAATATTGCAGCTTAGTATGGAACCCATACACTGTCCTGTACGAAGAACGCATCGAATCAGTCCAAAACCAATTTATTTTGTACGCGCTTCGTAAACTAAACTGGACGACATTTCCTCTTCCATCGTATAAAGCACGTTGCATGCTCATTAATATACAAACACTCAAAGAACGTCGCGAATATGCCATGCTTTGCTTTATCAACGACATTATTTCTCAACGTGTACAATCCGCATCATTACTTTCGCAAATAAAATTTTATGCACCTAGCCGACAACTAAGAACTCGTAATTTATTCCAAGAACAATCTTTTAGGACAAACTATGCTAAAATGGCCCCATAAATAGAATGATGCGTCATTATAATGAAAATTGTGTAATAATTGACCTTTCCATGTCTAGAAAACAAATCAAATCTGAACTAAACCGTAGAAATAATGTATAGTATATAAGCAAATATTGTAAAACCATTCTATGTAGTCTACATATGCTTGACGAAAAAAAAAATAATTAATGAATCAAATGAATCAAATGAATCAAATGAATCAAATGAATCAAATGAATCAAATGAATCAAATGAATCAAATGAATCAAATGAATCACATGTATCAAATGAATCAAATTAATCAAATGAATTAAATGAACCAAATTGATTTAATTCATCCAGTGAATACAATGAATCAAATTAATGAAATGGATTAAATGAATAAAAAGAATGGATGAACAAAATGAATAAAGTAAAAAATAAATGAAATGAATAAATAAAACAAACGAATCAAATAAACAAAATGAGCTGAAGTGATAAAATGAATAAAAAGAAGAAAATGAGCAGAATAAAATGCATTGATTAAATGAAAAATTAAACAATGGTAAAAGGTTATAAATTAATATAAAGAAATAAATTGATCAAATAAATTATTTGGATGAAATGATTAAAACTGAAAAAGTAGTCAGATTATTAAAATGAAGAAACTGAACAAAATGAATAAACTGGAAAAAAATGAATAAAATGCATACAATGAAAACAATGGATAAAATAAGTTAAATGAATGATATGAGTAAAATGCACAAAAAGAATAAACTGATCAGAGTGAATCCAAAGAATGAAACTAATAAAATAAGTAAAATGAACGCAGATGAACAAAACGAATAAAAAGATGCCGAATGAAATAATTAATTAAAATGAAATGGTCATATATTTGAAGCTAAATAAATTTTTGAATAAAGAAAATGAATAAACTGGATTGTACGAATTTGAGAATTATTGCATCAGAAAGTTTTGGAATGTTTTTGAAAATCCCATCTTCTGAGAATTGCAATGGACTTTCTAGGGCTTCCATCTATTTTTGGTTTTATTATTTTTGTTTTCATGCTTCTTCACTTGACGGCGTCGTTTTAAGATTATCTGGTGTTTCTACTTTATTGTTGGACCTTAATTAGTTATCAGAAACCTGGAACGTTCAATTTCGAAATTTATTTTTTGGTCACATATTCCCGAAAAGAAGATTTATGTACAGAATAGAATTTACTGGTCCAGTATTTTAACGTGCAATTGAATATAGTAAAATGAGACAAGGTCACATGTGCTTTTAAGCCCCTTGCACAGAGAACGACAGGGAGAATGCGATTCGTAAATGAGACAGGTAGATATTTCAAAGTTTTTATTTGCATGGAAGTAAATAGTGTGAAATGTCTAGGCTATGTCGATAGCATAAAAGCCGTGCAATCAGTTGATTGCAATGCAGTCTCTTTCCATTCATCCTCATAGCGTTAATATTGTTTCGTTCGGAATTCTCGTGCAGGAAATATGGATAAATAAGTCATATACAGACCAATACTGTGAAAAAGAAATGGTTCAAACTACTCAGTATATCCAGATATGGACGACGATAAGTTAGAAGACACATTGTAATTGCATACCCCATCGAAAGTGGGTACTTTGAGAGACTTCTTTTCCTGGATCTAATTTGTGGATATTTTTAGTCTTTGATCCGTTATTTTTCATGAAAGTTCGTACCAATACAACGAATGTGCAGCTGATACAATTCATGGTTCATTCGCCTGCGCCACGTTCCGTCTTCCATCTGCACGCCACCATAGATGGTACGCAACACCTTTCGTTTGAAAACTCCAAGGGCGCGTTGGTCCTCCACGAGCATAGTCCAGGTCTCGTGACCGTAGAGGACCACCGATCTAATCAGCGTCTTTTAGATAATCAACTTCGTGCGGCGGCGAATTTTGTTCGATCGGAGCGTCCTACGGAGTCCAAAGTAGGCACGATTTACGGCCAAGATCCGTCTCTGAATTTCACTGCTGTTATCATTGTCGTCGGTTACCAGTGAGCCCAAATACATGAATTCGTCGACCATCTCGATTTCGTCACCGTCAATCCGAACTCGGGTGGGAGGTTCACATTGTCGTCTCTAGAACCTCTTCCTCTCATGCATTTTGTCTTCGAAACGTTGATGGCAAGTCCAATCCTGCTGGCTTCAGCTTTCAGTCTTTGAGCATATGTTTCATTCAAAATTCAATAGAGATACGAATAGTGTAAATATCGCACGTGGAATGTCTCTTCTGAAAATTTTTATTTTCATACTTTCAACCCAGTTAATTTTCAAACTTTCAACCCAGTTAAGCCGAATATTTTTCTGATATAGCCATGAATTTCCTTAATTATAGTGTAAATACAGGCTTTGAATACAATTGAATTAAAGTACTGAACTTTAGCAGCAGACAAAAAATAGTTTTGTTTTCTCAAACCTTCGCAATTACAATTAATAAATATTTCAGATTGGCAGAAGATCTTATCATACAACTTAGAAATGGATACAGAAATAGCTTGATAGATGCGATAGAAGAGAGAGACAGAGAGAGAGAGAGAGAAAGAGAGAGAGAGAGAGAGAGAGAGAGAGAGAGAGAGAGAGTGAGTTGGGCGGCGTGGGGGGGGGGGGGGGGTCGTGAGAGGAATGGAAAATGATGGTTAATGCAGTGACATTATTTTTATAGGTAGATTATTATGATATATTGATTTCTTACATTCTTATCATAAATAATGTAAGTACTAATTTTTGCGCCATAACCAGTATAACTTAAATCTTGCAAAAGAGCTACATTTTCGCTAGATTTTCGGACTTCGAACATATAGTTGCTTTCAGTGACGCCACGAGTATAATTATATGAGAAATCTTTTATCTCACTACTAGGTGAATTACTTGTTGATCTGTGTATTGATATACCATTCAACATTTACCTCATGATTGAACGCAATGCCTAATCCAAGGGATAAATACTAGAACTCACTGTTTCTTTATCAACACATTATTTTGTCTTTGAAGTGAACTTATATATTGATTTTTGAGAAATAGTTAATTTATTATAAAGGTAATTAACAAAATGTTCTCAACATCGAATTTCTTGAATCACGTAGATGTGTTTTCATACCCCGATATTCAAAATCGGTTTAGTTTTGCCCCTAAAACACCATTAAAGCAATACTCTGTATGAAACAATCTCATTTTTAGTTAGTGGAAATTGGTCAGCGAGGACTAAAAATACAAAATGTTTAATATCTCCGCCGCTCGTGCACGGATTTTGACAATCTATAGCCTGTTCGAAAGGTATTTTTATAAGCTTTCTATTTATGTGGGACAATATTGTATCGTTCGAAGGTTAATTGCAAAAAACCTGCTGTGTTTTGACAAAATCGCCCATATCTCAAAAAGTAAACAACATATCGAAAATCGAAAATAATAGTGTCAAATGGCAACGTTAGGCCTTTCATTTGAAACTAGTTTCGTTTAGATCGGTTCAGCCATTGCTGAGATAATTACATGACATTTTGTACATACATACATACATACACACATACACACATACAGACATTGTCTCAATTTGTCGAGCTGAGTCAATTGGTATATGAGACTTGGCCCTCCGGGCCTCGGAAAAAGTTTTCAAAGTTTGAGCGAATCCTATACATTTCTTTTGTAAGAAATGTATAGGATTGCCTATTTGGTACTTGGCATTCGAAAGATATAGTAATCAAGTATATCCCCTGCAATTTTGAAAATATTTCATTGGCGGAATCGAAAGTTATAACGATTTGAATGCGGTATGCGGTCATAGATGGGTTTTCTACGAGATTTCAAGCATGAAGCCTTGTTTGTCCATTGACTATTTAGATCGTTTATACGTGTAGCTGTTTTAAAGGAAAACCGTACCATTTAATTACACAAATATAATGTACAAAAGGTGTTACTTATATGGTGCGCAGAAAAAATATTAAAATAGGGTTTTTTACCTAACGATAACGTGTAAATTAAAAAAATTGAATAAATGTTGGAATGTTTACTTAAAAAGGCCATATTTTAGGAGTTTGTTTACTGACTCTAATTGTTTTTCATTACTTAACTGGTAGACTTTTTATCAACAATTTTCTTTCAGAAGAATATAAAATAGAGTTGTCTACCTCAAGTAATAGACAATATAATTGATCTCAACTATATGCATTATCATTATTTAGTGAATATTTTTGTGTTAAAAATAACAACCCGTGCATTTTTATTCACTAGTTGACCGCATTTCTGTATACTACAAATTGTGGATATATGAAATGTTGAAACTAACACAGTCGTGATTCGCTGGTTGGACAATTTTTAACAGGGGCCGCTTTTTAGTTGGACCTTCGCTAGTTTATCCATTGTCGAACTAAAAAGCATCTGAATGTGAAATTCTTTTGTTAAATTTATTTATACAATAAAATTGACAATAGTTAGTGACGTGAACAGATGCATCTGTATTGATAACATCCCCTTTGATTAGTTTTTGACATCTATCAACCCAACCAGCGAATCACGAATGTACAAAATTTCCAACAAAAAAGGTACCATAACAAATTGATCTGAATCTGCAAATACCTTCACATTTTTGAATATTGAATTTATGATTTTATTTTGCCACAATTTGTAGTATGCTTTCGTTGCACTAAACCAATGTATAGAAATCGATAGTTCATCGTTTGGAATATAAATATATAAACTAAGTAATGATAATAAATATGTTGTCTATAGTTTGAGGTAGGCAACCCTATTTATATTCTTCTTAAGGGATCATCCATAAATGACGTAGCATTATATGGGGGAGGGGGGAGTTTTGTATTTTGTGATGATGTGTGACGACAGGGGGGTAGGGGGTCATGTCATGCTACGTAGCTTTTTTAAAGGGGAATAGAATAGAATTTTTAAAGAAAATTTACGGGGACAAGAGGAGGGGGCAGAGTTACCGTCAAGCTACGTAATTACCTGGGGGTATTTAGAGGTTTTTGACGAAATGCTACGATGGGGGAGGGGGGTGTTAAAAATCACTCAAAAAATGCTACGTCATTTATGGCCTAAGCCCTAAATAAAATTATTGATGAAACGTTCAATAATGAAAAAAATAATAAGAATTGGTCAACAAACCACTGAGATATGGCTTTTTTAAGTAAACATTCAAACTTTTATTCATTTTTTTAGACATTATAGCAGAGGGGGAACAACTTGACAGTTCCTATACAAATCGATGAAACCACTTTATTTGGGTCTGTGGGTCTAAAATGGCGGATCAATTTTTTTTCAAGACCAATTTCTAAAAAAAGCATAAACTTGTTAACAGTAAAATTTCTCTCGTCAGATTTTTTTTACATTCGATAATTCATTTTTGAAGACTTTTTGGGAGCTTTGGTGTTGTTATAAAAATAATCTGTACTTCGATCATTTTTTTTGGAATCATCGGCATACAAACCAGTGCGCTGCATACTAGTTATTTAATAGCTTCATATAATTTTAATACATTATGGTAGTATGATTTGTATTGCAATGTAAACGTAGCACACAATGAAACTTAACTATTTTTTTTTCTTCTGTTATAAAAAACAAGCTGTCATAACTTTACACCGAAAATGTCACTGTGCCTATCAGTTAGATGACATGCGGTCAGAGAAAAACAAACGACGTCACTCCCGCCTTTGTTAAATGTGAAGTTAAAAATGACAATCACAAAACTAAATAAATTTAAGAATTAACGACAAGCTTTCGAGAATAGTCATATGCGAAAGATGTTTCAAGGGCGACGAGAAAGCAAGATTCACACTAGAAACGCAATAAATATAATCATGCATTTTGCATTTCACATTCGGTACTATTTGTAATCATTTTATGAAACACCAAAATGACGAATTGAGTGGTTTGTATTTACATCAAAATATTATGCTGTTTCGAAATAATTATCCTGATTATCTCCTCCGAATGTAAATAAAGAAAAAATGTTCGTAAAAGACGCCACGAAATTATTTTCTCGCATAGAAATCTACAGTATCACAATTAGTGGACGGCACCCTATGGTGGCGACATCATCCCAAACACGGTGGTTTCAAACAACTTAGGCTAAATGTCAAGTTGCGGGAGGGTTGCATTATAGTTAACGTTAGTTAGATAACCCTATTTTCATATTTTTTTCAAGGCGCCATATAAATAACACCTATTGTACATTATATTTATGTAATTAAATGGTAAGGTTTATGTACTTAAATGGTAAGGATACTGTATCTTTCGAATGCCGTATACCAAAATTATGGTCATTTTTTATAATAATGGTTTTAGACACACCGTGATTAAGGTATAAGTGTCAACCCTCCTGTTAGATCCATTAAAATTATCGTTATGGTTCATTGTCTTTATTTTTGTTGAACCCATCATCCCCTGGTTGTAAATTCCCATTTTCAAATCAAAATTAATGATAATAATAATCAAAGTTTTTATTTTTTCGCTTTCAAGTGATTGTTTGCAATCTACGATTAGCAGAGGCATTGTTATTAAATGATCTGAATGACAGTGCCTGCATTTAAACAAACTGGAAAATAGATCTGAAATAATTTCTTATTTCTCTACTTTTTGTGCAGCCAGTTCCAAGCCCAAGGATGGGGTCAATTACCGTCAACGGAGGACTCGCACCTGAAAACGCTCTCGATGCTCTTTTAGATGAATTACAAACATTTGCCAAGCCACCTGCCGGTGAAAATGAGGTAAGAGTAACTCCACTGAAAATGAAGATTTTGCTTGTTATATATAAGCTAACGAATGATGACGATGGATTAGGGTTTAAAAAAATAATAAAACGGTCTGATCGGTTAGAAGGTCTGACACTAAGTGAAGATCGCTTTATTAATTCATATGTTACAGAGGCCTAACGTTTTCGATATTTCCCTGAGCTAGCTATTTCGTAATTGGACCACACACTAAATGCTGCGCTGGCGTCTGGTATCCTGTACCGGCACGTTGCTGCGTGTTCTCGATTGTTTATATCGCTTATTGCTGACAAATAAAATTAGCGAACGTTCTTGGGGTGGCCCTGACGGTGTTTTCTCCTTCCATAAGTTCGGCACGTCCCGAGCCGAGGATGCTTGGTTCCTCATGATTTGGTTTTGTCGATTGCATTTCTCTCTTCCTAGGATATTTCGAATGGTATCTCGTGTTGATGTACTTAACCCTTAAAGGTGCAAACCAATTTTTTTTCAACTTTTCATAAAATTGTCACACAACTTTAATATATTACTATGATAATTTTGCGAAGGTTTTCGCAATGTTGTTTTAAAACAACATTGCGCATTTAAGGGTTAAACATCCAGATGAACATTGTTAATCCTGAAACGATACTAAATATGGACAGCCCCGTATGCCTGAGAGCTCTTATTGAATGTGTGTTTTGCGAGTACTCTAACTTTTGTCTGCTGAGTAACTGGATTTTATGTAGTTTCTCTAGGGTAATGCTGGTTTCGTATGAGCATTCTTCTATCTTGATGCCCTCAAGTGGTATGATAATTGAGGGTTGTTTAGTATGCAACTCGAGGCCGCTGAAGTTTTGCCCGTTGACTAGTATGGAGCAGTTTGTGAAATGTATTAGAAGGGTTTCAGATAAATTGCGGTTTGTCTGTTGGCAATCCCTTTTTAGCTCGATTGTAGTTACGTTTTTGGTTACAACGTGGTTATCCGTTATACGTTTTATTTCTGTGTTATAGGTTGGTTCAGTGAATAAACACTTTCCTAAGGGTCCTTTTAGTATGTTGGAATTACAGTCATCTTTTGATGCGTCTAGTGATCTTTATAGTTTCAGAGGAGATCACTTCCGATACGTTGGCAAGGAGCTGTGAGGAAATAAGTAACTTTGGCATTTAAGACATCTGTAGGGGTTGGTAGCTTCAGATTTTTTCCTCCGATGGGTAGTGGTTCTAAGAGTAGTGTGTTAAATGTTCCGGGTATGAATTGTGGCACTAGGATGATAAAATAGATCGTAGATGACTTATAGACGGCTTGAATGTCCAAATACTCGTAGGCTTGGTCCGTGGTAAATAAGGTAATATTTTGTTCTTCTAATTTGATCCTAATGAATTTGATCTATTCTGTTTCTAAAAAAAATCCTACATATAACGTTTACCCTGGCTAGTGGAATTGTTTCGAAAATTGAATTCAGATGATTTATTTTATTTTTTTTTTTTTTTATTTAAATTTATAGACCCTTTAACGGTACGTCATTCGGGTCTTAGGCAATTTTTTTGACGGGATTGGTTCTCAATGCTTTCAAAGTATCCTGTCTTTTTTAAAAATTCAATTACAATGTTGATTGACGCATCGTCGTCCGCTAATGCTTCTCTCATACTCGTTGGTAGTCCTGTGCTTCTACGTTCATCTTCCAATCCTGGGCAGAGAGCGATGATGTGTTTCACCGTCAAACGCTCGTTGCAAACCCGGCATTTTGGTGGTTCGTCTCTCTCAAGCAGGAATTTGTGTGTAAGGCTTGTGTGTCCAATCCGGAGTCGGGTAAGCACCACATTTTCCCGTCGAGTTTTTCCAGTTACTATGTATGGGGTCACCGCGTTCTTCACTTCGCATAATTTGTTGTTTGTTGTAGATTGCCATTGCTCTTGCCATTTCCAAACGGTACGTTTTGTTATGTTTCTTCGCATTTCTTTATAATCCAACGCTGTTTCCGTGTCTATGATACCTTCTAGTGCTGCTTTGGCTTCTCTGTCCGCCCGTTCGTTTCCCGCTATGCCGATGTGACTGGGCACCCAGCAAAATGTGACATCTTTCTGTGTGTTCTTGCAGTGATTGTATAGCATCCCGATATCATCTCTCCATCTACTGGTAATTTTAAGTGTTTCTAGCCCCGTAACTACGCTCAGTGAGTCGGTGCATATAAGATATGCACCTGCTCCGTCTTGGTTTGCCACCCACGATAACGCTTCCATCGCTGCCTCGCTTTCTGCAGCGTAAATGCTGCTCATGTCGTCGATTCGACGTCTTATCACAACATCGTCGGTGACTACACTGAACCCGCTCTTGTTGTCTTTTCTCGAACCGTCTGTAAATACGAATCGATGGATTCGATACCGAGTCAACTTGAGTCTATGAAAAAGTTGTTGGATGACCGCGATTCGGGTTCTCTTCCAAGGTGCGGATTTTGGTACTGTGAAAATGTTCAGTAGAGGCAATTTGAGCCCCAACTCCTCCAGTATGTTGTTACCGCGAATTCTTGCTGGTTCGGTAAGTTCTGTTTCGTGTTTTGGTTTTGGAGTGCCCCATAGTTCGCCAGAACTCCCATTGCTATCAGTTGTAAGTTCTTCGTCGGACACGTTAGATTGCTCGCTGCTTCGCTCGTTGAGTGACGGTTCGTCGTTGCTGCTGTCCTCGCACGCCTTCATTTTTGCTGCAAACATTGCTGTGCGTTGTTGTAGCAACGTTCGCAGGTTGGGAATTCCAACAGCAACGTGCAGGCTTTCGATAGGGCTAGTTTGAAATGCTCCGCTTATCGCTCTTAGTCCGGTGTTGTGCAGGGTATCGAGTTTTCTCAGAGTAGAATCCTGGACAGATGCTATGATTGGAGCTGCGTACAGAATTTTTTCTAATATAGTGGCTTTGTATAGCTTTGTTATTGTTTTACTGTCGCCTCCCCAGGACCTGTTGGCCACGCAACGGAGGAACTGTAATCGTTGTTTGCAGGCTGCTCTAATTTCCTCAACATGTTTTTGGAAAGTTAAGCTTTGGTCGAACGTTACTCCGAGGCACTTATGTGTACTGTTTCGAGGAATCAGCACTCCATTTTTTTGCAGCTTGCATTCTGAGATTTTTCTGGCTCTGGTAGCCTTGAAGATCACTGTAGCGCATTTTTCGGCTGATATTTTAAAGCCGGTTTTGGTTTCCCATTCAGTGATCGCATCTAAAGCGTTTTGAAGTTTTGCTTCCACTTGCGCGTAATCAATCCCTTCGGCTACTAGAATTACATCATCAGCGTAGATAAGGCAGAATACTCCGTTTGGTAAGAACTGAGTGATCGTATCAATAGCAATGAGAAATAGGGTTACGCTCAGTACTGACCCCTGGCATAGGCCGGTCTCCATTTCCTGTTCGCTTGAGACTACTCCGTTTGTTGCAACTTTGAAGGTTCTTTTCTCCAAGGACCGTGCGATGTAGCTCAACATTCTTCCTCCGATGTTCCATGTGCTCAGCTTATCGAGTATCAATCGCCTCCAAGTAGTATCATATGCCTTTTCTATGTCAAGAAATACCGCTTGTGCGTAACGTTTCTTGTTTGTTGCCTCCCGCAAGTAATGTTCAAGCTGGGCTAAATGGTCCACTGTTGATCTACCTTTTCTAAAGGCGTATTGATACTGGAACAACTGCTTACGTGTTTCCAGAATGTGGGAGAGTCGGTTGTTTATCATTCGTTCAAAAACCTTTCCAACACAGCTATTGAGGTATATGGGCCGGTAGTTTTTTGGGTTGGTCCTCTCTCCCTTTCCTTTAAAGATTGGCACCACGATTGATTTAGTCCACGTGTTTGGGTACTTTGATTCCGTCCACAGCCGATTGTAGGATTTCAGGAGTGTTAGCTTGCAATCCAAAGGAAGGTGAGTTATCATCGCATAGTGCACTCCGTCTTCTCCCGGGGATGTCCCCTTTAGCCCGTTCAAAGCTTCTTCTAGTTCGAGAAACGTGAAAACTTGGTTGTAATCGGCATCGTTTGTGTTGGGTATTATCAGTGGCTGGTCCTCTACTTGCTCTCTTATCTCGGTGAACGGTATACTGTACGCTTTCTTGCTCGACACTGCACTAAAAGCTGATCCGAGGGCATTAGCGATCTCCAAATCTTCGGTCATTGTTTGGTCGTTGTGATTTATTGCGCAAATACGGGTACATCGTGTTGATCCTTGTATTCGGCGGTAGTTGGCCCACATTTGTTTCACAGGTGTTTGGGTGTTGAATGTTGAGACGAATTCTTTCCAGGATGCCTGCTTTGACTTGAGGATTATTTCACGCGCTTCTCTCCGTGCTTTCCTGAATTCCTCAGATGCAAGTTGCTTATCTGAATGGTCGTCGGCCAGTGACTTCAGCTTTCGTAGTTTCTTTTTACGAGTTTTGATTGTCAGTTCGACATCTTTGTTCCACCATGGTACCGCCTTATTTCGTATGCACCCTGCTGTTTTCGGAATTGCCGTTTCCGCTGCTCTCAACATTTCCTTGGTTATTTCCGCTATTTGCTCTTCAGCGTCGGTTTTAAGCTGAAAGTTGACTACTCTCTGGTACAGGTCCCAATCTGCTTCGTCGATTTTCCATTTCTGATCCGTTGTTTTCGGCTGGATAGTTCCAGGAAGTGTCACGTATACGGGTAAGTGGTCACTTCCGTGAGTATCATCAGCAACTGACCACTCGAGGTCTCCAGCTAGCTGGGTGGAACAACAGGCAATGTCTATGCACGATCCCTTTCCCGTGCTGTGGTTTATGTATGTCGGCTCACCATTGTTAAGAACGACAAGATCGCACTGGTCAAAGATCTCTTCCAAGATTGTTCCTCTAGGGCTGCAGGCTTCCGATCCCCAGAGAGGATGGTGTGCGTTGATATCTCCTACGAGTAGAAGCGGCTCAGAAATGTTGTGGAGTAGTTGCTCTATTTGGGCTTTCACAATGGTGTCTCGAGGCGGCAGGTATATATTTATGATTGCCATGTTGATAGGGGGCCCTACTTTAACAACGATGGCTTCGAGGTCTGTGTTTATTTCGAGATCTTCGCTGTCGATACCGAGCTTGATCGCAACTACTACTCCGCCAGCCGATCGGCCTCCGCCTATGCGCGGACGATGGTATACTTTGTAGCCACTGATGCTGGGTGGGTCACGTAGCGAGCACATACTTTCTTGTAAGCAGATGACTAGAGGTTGGTGTTTGTTCACGATGAGATCTAGTTCGGCTTTTTTAGGCCGGAATCCTTGGAGATTCCAAGAAAGAATGCAAGGGCGGTGTCTTGTTTCGCGGTGGTTATCAGTACAGTTTCCGAGGGCGTTGAATGTTATCGATTGGTTGGTGTGCATTTACTACTATTGATTCCAGTTGTGGTAGACACTGCGCGCCTTTGTGCGGGGATGAGCGGTTCTGCCGTTATTTGGTCTTTAAAGGAGTTCGGAAGATTTCCAGAGGTACGAGGGTTGAGTCTCTTGTGCGTTTCTTTTCCAGCGATTTCTGGGCGTCGCGGGTTGTCCGTCAGTTCCGGTGTGAGTGTAGTGTCCGCACTGACGGGGCCACGGCTACCCAGGAACCTGAGCTGGTATATAATGTCCACCTTGTTGAATGATTGCGGGATTCGTATTCCAATGCGTTGCGGTTGGCCTTCTGCCATTGCCGTTCGGTTTTTCTTTCTCTTGCGGCAATTCGTTCGTTCAGTGATCCGGGCCAGGTTGAAAAGAATCCTAGGTCTGGGTGATATCTCAGAGGAATAGGCGCTGTGTCCCTTGTGCGTCTCTCTTCCGGCGATTTCTGGGCGTCGTGGATTGTCCGTCAGCTCCGGTGTGAGTGTAGCGTCCGCACTGACGGGGCCACGGCTACCCAGGAACCAGAGCGGGTATATAGTGACCTGGTCTGAACTTGCTTGAAGTAGCTCTATACAGTACGGTGGTCCTTCCACTATAGCCACCTTGTTGTATGGTTGCGGGGTTCGTATTCCAATGCGTTGCGGTTGGCCTTGTGCCATTGCCGTTCGGTTTTTCTTTCTCTTGCGGCAGTTCGTTCGTTCAGTGATCCGGGCCAGGTTGAAAAGAATCCTAGATCTGGGTGATATCTCAGAGGAATAGGCGCTGTGTCCCTTGTGCGTCTCTCTTCCGGCGATTTCTGGGCGTCGTGGGTTGTCCGTCAGTTCCGGTATGAGTGTAGCGTCCGCACTGACGGGGCCACGGCTACCCAGGAACCTGAGCGGGTATATAGTGACCTGGTCTGAACTTGCTTGAGGTAGCTCTATACAGTATGGTGGGCCTTGCGGGGTTCGTATTCCAATGCGTTGCGGTTGGCCTTGTACCATTGCCGTTCGGTTTTTATTTCTCTTGCGGCAGTTCGTTCGTTCAGTGATCCGGGCCAGGTTGAAAAGAATCCTAGGTCTGGGTGATATCTCAGAGGAATAGGCGCTGTGTCCCTTGTGCGTCTCTCTTCCGGCGATTTCTGAGCGTCGTGGGTTGTCCGTCAGTTCCGGTGTGAGTATAGCGTCCGCACTGACGGGGCCACGGCTACCCAGGAACCTGAGCGGGTATATAGTGACCTGGTCTGAACTTGCTTGCGGTAGCTCTATATAGTACGGTGGGCCTTCCACCATAGCCACCTTGTTGTATGGTTGCGGGGTTCGTATTTCAATGCATTGCGGTTGGCCTTGTGCCATTGCCGTTCGGTTTTTCTTTCTCTTGCGGCAGTTCGCTCGTTCAGTGATCCGGACCAGGTTGAATATCCTAGGTCTGGGGAATAACTCAGAGGAATAGGCGCTATATTCCTTGTGCGTCTCCTTTCCGGCGATTTCTGGGAGTCGTGGGTTGTCCGTCAGCTCCGGTATGAGTGTAGCGTCCGCACTGACGGGGCCACGGCTATCCAGGAATCTGTGCGGGTGTGTGATGTTTTGCTCTTTGACTATATCCGTTGAATTCGAGATTTGCGGCTTTGGGTCCGGTGCTTCTGTTAATTGCGTTGGGCTTTGTACCGCTGCCACATTGTCATTTGTTTGAGAGGTTGGACTTCGTTTTGGCGGTGGAACTTCCTCCTCTGCTGGTTCGTTTTTTCTATGTTTCGTCGCTGAGTGGATTGGGTTGTTAGTTATTATCACGTGATAGTCTTCAGCTGCATCGGGATAGTTGGGTAAAGGATACTGGTAGTCTGCGGCTGGTTGGTTATGGTTTTCTATAGCTGGTGGATATGTATGGTCAATGGTGTCGGTATTTTGGCTACGATTGAAAAGTTATTCGGAAATTAGCTGTTCATCTTCATTTTCAACATTCATTCGGATTGTTCCACTATCGTTTGTACTGGGGTGGCTGCTCCTTGCGTTACTTTCAGCTGTATTAGCGCTGGAACTAGGTCCGTCCAACTTGGGTTTCTTGGTGCGGGCCCTAGTTGCCGGCCCGGTCGGTGTTACGAATAACGAATGGTCGCTGTGTTCCGAAAATGATTGTGCTCGTAGTTGTCGATTGGGTGTTCCTTCGTCGGCGCTTTCCCCGCTAGTTGCTGAGGAAGGGTTTCGCCCTTTTTTATTTCGTTGGTTATGTGCTGTAGTTCCTGAGTCGTTAGAGTTAGAGCTTTTTGTATCCGTTTTAATTGCCAGGCGTTCTCCTAATAGCTTCCTGTATGCATCTTTATATTTTCCCAATTCTTCCTTCAAGGCTTCTATCATTGGGTTACTTTGTTGGTTGGTTGATGCTTGCCGGCGTAAGCTTAGTACTTCCTCTCGTAGAGCTTTCATCTCGCTATTCTGCTTCCGGATCTTGTCAAGTTCTTGACGCAATTCCTTTATGAGTTGATCCTTTTCATTATCGTGCGATTTTGTCTGGTTGGCGTAGGTAGATGGCTGCTTCGATTTTCTCAGTTCTGCTCGGGCCTCTCCATAGGTTAAGTTGTTGTCCTCTTTAAACTTGATTACGGCTTCCTCTTGTTTGTATATAGGACAGTTTCTATCCGTGGGTCCGTGATTACCTTCGCAGTTACGGCAGTACTTGGCCTTCTTGCACGGTTGGGCATTTTGCGCTTCGTGTGTTTCGGAGCAGTTGGGGCATATGGGGGTTTCAGAGCAATTTTTTCTGGAGTGGCCGTATTTGGCACAGCCGAAGCACAGCAGAGGGGAGGGGTAGTACCTGCGTACTGGCAGCCGAATAAGCCCGTAATACACGTAGGGCGGAAGAGTTTGTCCTTTGAACGTAAGCACTACCAGGGGAGTGTTTCGAGTCTGGTCACCATCCCTTTTGATTATCCTCCTAACGTCTTGGATGCTTTGCGAAGCGAGATTTTGTTTCAGTTCGTCGGGGGTCATGTCAACGGTGTCTACATCATAAACGACTCCTTGACAAGAATTGAGAGACGGGTGTGGGATGATCTCGACTCTGGTGCCGTCGATTAGCTGTTTGAGTGTTAACAGCTTCACATAGGTCGAATGGGAATTCGTTCGAAGGATGTATTTTGTACCTCTCGCTTCCTTAGAAGCGTTAACCAGTGATTTTGGGTCATGACCGAGAAGCTGCTGTATGGATTTGTTTATGACGAATGGGTTGGAGGGAAGTTTGGTTGGAATGGTCGGAGAGCTTATATCATGGTCTTCATCGTTGTTACTCACCGCTTGTAGGAGAAGGGTTTGAGTGGAAATTCTATCCGCATCTTGTCGCATCCAACTAGGTAACGTTGACGACAAGGACGTATTCCCCCCATCGGGAGGGATGTCCTTCACCCCCATGGTCGGGTCAAATACAGGCCGGCCACGTCAATCACTTTCACTATTTATTATTCAGCACTACTAGGTGAATCTTTATTATTTTGCACTCTCCTCAATTACATTCACTTTTTTCCAGTTCACTGTCGCCTTAATCGATAGCAATCACTCACTTAGCTTCCAACTTTTCGGGTGTAGTGGCAGCGGGGCGCGGTACGCTTGCGAGCGAGGTATCACCACAGCTCGTTTGCTGCTTAGCACAAAAAAAAACCAACCTGCTACCTATTAGCACAGAAGCGATACACACTTGGTAGAAACAATCTTCACCACCAAGTGGTGGGCTTGAGGGGATCGAATATAATAACTAGCGGCGCGCACAGTTGGCGGGGATTTGTTTCGTAAATCTTTTTTACAGTTTTCACTTCACTCTTCTGGTTTACACAGCAATTGTCGGGCTGATTGCCGGGGCAGCCGCCTTAGCGTGGGCTATGACGCACTGATGTACTCGGGATAAAAAAGCCTTTTTTGCACTTTTGAAGATAGAAAACGATCACTGCACCTTAGTGAAATCTTCGAACACTATGTTTTCACTGCGAAAAAACCAATCGCTGTTGCTCTCGGGCTAAAACTAACTCGTAAAACGGTGGGATACTTGGAGTAAATTAATGTACGTGTGGCACGTACCGTGTATCTACTCGAACGGAGAAATACAATTTGAGATGATGATTTATGATTTGGTCTAGCTTGTGGAAAATTTTAAATATGTGGCCTAGAGCAATAATGTTATGGTTGATGTTTCGGATTGTAATTAATTCTTGTCTCATTGCAATTATCTGCTCTGTGGTTTTGGTTTGCTGATCGTCAATGATTGCTACTAGTTGTACTAGTGTATTTTGCTTGCGCGTGCGTTGCTGTTGCAACCCGACTTCATCGTATAATTGTTCTCTTTTTTCAACTATGTCTTCAATGTCTACGGGTCTTTCTTCATTATCTCTCAAACCAAAAACGCTTTTAATCCACCTAACAGTGTGATGAGACATTTCTTATAACTCTTATCATTCTCTTCGGATATTATATCGTTTGAGAACATTTAGAACTTGATTCTTCGCGATGTTTTTGATAACACATACTACATGGGATAGTGGCAGGACTCAGAGAATCGCTCAAATCAGCATAGGACAACATCAGTGCTAGAAATCTCAAACCAAATCAATGGGAAAGCGGAAAAATGGCCCATAAAATAGACATACAAACGAATTATTGCTAATGCTCTGTTAATAAAATATCTAAATTCCTCAGTCAATGCATTGTGGTGGGAAAACTGAATTTTCCTAAAATTGAATTCAGATGATTTATGATTTGGTCTAGCTTGTGGAAAATTTTAAATATGTGGCCTAGAGCAATAATGTTATGGTTGATGTTTCGGATTGTAATTAATTCTTGTCTCATTGCAATTATCTGCTCTGTGGTTTTGGTTTGCTGATCGTCAATGATTGCTACTAGTTGTACTAGTGTATTTTGCTTGCGCGTGCGTTGCTGTTGCAACCCGACTTCATCGTATAATTGTTCTCTTTTTTCAACTATGTCTTCAATGTCTACGGGTCTTTCTTCATTATCTCTCAAACCAAAAACGCTTTTAATCCACCTAACAGTGTGATGAGACATTTCTTATAACTCTTATCATTCTCTTCGGATATTATATCGTTTGAGAACATTTAGAACTTGATTCTTCGCGATGTTTTTGATAACACATACTACATGGGATAGTGGCAGGACTCAGAGAATCGCTCAAATCAGCATAGGACAACATCAGTGCTAGAAATCTCAAACCAAATCAATGGGAAAGCGGAAAAATGGCCCATGAAATAGACATACAAACGAATTATTGCTAATGCTCTGTTAATAAAATATCTAAATTCCTCAGTCAATGCATTGTGGTGGGAAAACTGAATTTTCCTAAAGGGGTTATGTATATTGTACTGAGCCAAAAAAATCGAATCTTTTTTTGAATCGATTTGAAGTTTATACTTTACTCAAATTTCCAGCGCGACTGAGAACTAAGAAATCAACGCTTTTTCTTGAAAAAAAAGCGATATTAGCAATGACACCATTCAAAGAAAATCAACAGTGAATATTTCCAGACTTGGTTTTATTTTCTATTTAAGAACTATTGTGTTTTTTTCATCCTAGATTGCATGATTCAGTGATCGAAACCCAAAACTTCATAAAGTATTTGAAATCATTAAATTAAAATTTGTTTTTGCTATTGAAATTGACAAAATGAAAGTATCGCCCCTTTGGCGATTGTTTACTTTTTCGGTCCCACCTATCAGCATTGAAGTATCGCCCTTACGTTTTACATTTCTTAGAAAAGAAATGTATAGAATTCGCTCAAACTTTCAAGATTTTTCCGAGGCCCGGAGGGCCGAATCTTATATACCAATCGACTCAGCTCGACGATTTGGGACAATGCCTGTGTGTGTATGTATGTAACGGACAAATTCTCAGTCGTGCTTCTCAGCAATGGCTGAACCGATCTTATCCAAACCAATTTAAATGAAAGACCTATCAAACAGTAAGAACGCTATTAATTTGTTTTTGATTCTAATGTTTAGTTTCCAAGATATGAATGTTTGAATGTGTAAAAATGGCGTTTTTGCAGTTTTTTTGAAATTATCTGCCAAAATTGACAACATAGATTAACACTTTATATTTATTTTTATTTATATTTTTAGACAGCTTTAACGAATGCCTTTCGAACAAGCTATAGATTGATGAAATCGGACTATTATCAAAAGAGATATTTAACATTAAATGCGGGCGAAAGATTTTTATCATTTCCCATTGCCAGAAATATGACCAAAACATGTAATCTATTATTAACGCCAAAACAGCTTATTTTAGGTCAATAGTATCTTCGGAGAATTTAATGAAGGCAATATGCCCTTTCTTTTGGTATTGTGCTTTTGCTGATTAAGCCTTCTATGAGTGAGATATTTTCACAAATTTTCTTGGAAGTGATTATATAGAAATGATGCCTTCAGCAAATTTGTAGCTCTTACTTTTGCGAATAACTTTACTGAAGACTTCAAATATCTATTTTGAATACTTTAAAAGTTATGGTTTGTTGTTTGTTGATTACTCTTTATCAACTATTTATTGTTCAATATAGTAATAATCCATTGAAATAAGCCAAACATTATTTCGATAAAACGAATTTTGTATTTCATTTTTCTATCTACAACCGCTAGAAATAATCACCGAACACTTCCAAGTTGTCTGGAAGGAACTTGATAACTTATCAGTGTAAAAATGTTCATTTGTGCCAACCTTCTGAGTGCAATTTTTCTAACTTATAATCATCGGATCGATCTGAAACATATCGGAAAAAGAAAAGCGAAATAAATAACTTCAAGCAACGGCGTAGCCAAGAGAAGGTTTCGGGGTTTAACACCATACAAACCACCCCCCCCCCCCCCCACCCACCATACCCAAAAAAATATTGGATTGAAGTTGAAAATTTGTTGATGCTGACTGATTTAATTCAATATTACAATAACAATTATCTGATCCGTACATTGATAACCTGTTGTTGTAAACATCATGAGGATTTTTGGTAAAATGGAGGAATGGGGTCCTGATATGTAACTGATCTATTGGTCTTGATTTCACAGTTGTCAAATAGCATCAATATCAAAATCCTGCCTGAAAACATTCCAATAGAAATTTCCAGAGTTCAATCATAATCCTCAGATTTCTTTTCAAATTGAGCTCGATTTTGTAGAGATGTACTGTAATAAGGGTCTTTATTTAATAGGAAGCGAAGTTAAAATTGATTTAATGTGTATGAAACATAGAACTGCTCACCAAGAAAAATGCATAACTTTCAACATTTGCTAAAAATGTTTTTGCCTTTCTCATTCACTCTAAAATTCGTCAATCTAATCCCGACCCGGAGGGCCGAGTGTCGTATGCCAATCGACTCAGTTCGTCGAGATCGGAAAATGTCTGTGTGTGTATGTATGTGTGTATGTGGAAAAAAATGTGACCTCTGATTCTCAGAGATGGCTGGACCGATTTGCACAAAGTTAGTCTCAAATGAAAGGTACAACCTTCCCATCGGTTGCTATTAAATTTTTTATTGATTGGACTTCCGGTTCCGGAGTTACGAGTTGAAGAGTGCAATCACACAGCAAATTCCCATATAAACTGAAATGAAAAAATTTCAAAATCAAATTTGTATTTTTGATGCCAAATGATTTTAAAATGCATGAAACATTGAGATGTTTGACAAAAATTGACTTTTTTGGACTTTGGTACATTTTTGCCTTTCTCATATAGAAAGGTTATGCAATCACTCTAAAAATCGTTAATCATACCGGCCCGGAGCGAGTATGCAGTGAGGGGTTGCTACTTTAAAATTAAAACTAGTTTAAAATTTCTTAACAAGTTGAAAATTTTCGGTAGGACCCGGACCTTTTCCATGATCCGCCGCTGGTTTCAAGCGATGTTTCAGTATCTCATAGTAAATCAAGATCATGGCTATCGATCCATTGTATGTATGTGCAAATCGTACTGAACATGTAATATTCCTTTCCACCATTGTATTGAACATAACCAGCCATAGAGTTGTAGTCTGGGCAAATGAGAAAAGCACAATTGCACCACTAGGTGGATTAAAACAGGTTTTTATTTTGGGAATGCGTCGAGTTGAGACGAAAACGTAATATGATTAATAACGAGGATAACACTTTCCGAATATAAAGAGAAATTTATGAAAAGTGACGATTTCCATTCGACTCTAGCAGGCCCTGATCGATTTTGATGAGCATTTGATTTTTGTTGTATGACCAAATTATATGTATAGGTCAAATGTTCAGAAACAGTAATTTAAGGTCAAGATAGCATCATTTTAAAACCGCCAATTTCGAAGGTTTAGTATCTTCGATGAGTTTTACAAACGTTAAACAGCGCATCATTTGATAAAATAATTTTGACGGTATATCGTCCAAGAAGTATTTATGGTGAATTTTCTCAGGTTAATATTCATGACTACAATAAAGTCTCAACAAATTCGCTAAAGACACGAACTCTGTTACTATTTTCTGAAAAATTAATTCTGCATAATTTTAAAACTTCGAAAATTACGGTTTAGGAATTATGCTGTTTGGACAGTAAGATCGATTTTCACCAAACCCCCACCAAACCGAATTTCTGGCTACGCCACTGACTTCAAGTAAGTAAAAATAAAATCGTTCTACACTCGTTCACAAAAAACTTCTTCGAATGCTGAATATCTATTATAATACATTGAAACCCCGATTTTATCAGCCAAATATGAATATATGTTTGATGGGCTCTAGCAGACGAACAAGACTGAATTCGAGTAAATCCTTTCTTGGGCAAGTTTTCCTTATCATGAAGATGGAAATATGTGAAAATAAAAAGTTCACCATAATCAGAAATAGTTATCAGACTACATCAAGGGACGGGAAGAATATTTTAACAGCTTCAGTTTATTATAAAGAAAAAAAATTGCCCGATTTAGTCAATGTCCTCATTTTGTCAGCCTAAAATACACCATGAGACTGATAAAAATGGGTCTTTATTGTATGTATTATTCCCTGTGTTTCACATTAATAGGTACATTTCGTTTTTGGGGATTTTTTTATTGCATCGAACTACAACAATTTTTAGGTAGTTTTCAAGGGGTTATTTTATAGACTTCTTCCAAAATTTGACGAACCTATTCCAATTCGTATACCAATTAATTGGTATACTTAAGGGTTTATATGTTGCAGATAGAGAAAATACTGAAATTTTCAGCTTTTTTCCTACACAATATTACGAAAGCTTATTAAACAATTTTTCCTAATAAGTTTGTGAAAATCATAAACTATTTGAAATTTTTTAATAGTTTTATTTTTTATTTAACCGTGATTTTTTAATAAAAAGTCGTAGTCTATTTTTCATGGCTTGCGGTAAGCACGAGCTCTTGAATTGCTGAACATCTGGAATTTTCGTTTTCACGAAATTTTTCGATAACCTTCCGTCACTTGCCACGGTGTGTTTGGTAGAACAATTTTATTCGAAAAAAATCGGCATCGCTAACACTTCAGCACGTGATAGAATGCGCTTTTCCCTTTCATTTGAAAGTAAAATTAAAATATTCTATCGGGGGCTCCAGAACAACTTTTTATTTTAAAGTTGTTTTGTTTGAAAACTTAAGTTTTTCAATAAAACTGGTTCACATTTTTGGCCCTAGGTAGTACTTTAGACATTCAAATATTACCAAAAGTGAGAATCTGATGGACAATTTCAGTGTGTACAACTTTGTAGAAAACTACATCGCGATCTAAAATCGCTAGAGAAAGATATTAAATTTTTATCAAAGTTTCTAGATTCGCACGGGGCCTATTGGTTAAGAAGCTTTGTTCCAAAAACATTTTTATTTGTAAAAAAATAGATTTTAACAGTGTGGACAGGAGAACTTGAATGCTAGCACAGTCCCACCTTGAAGGGTAAAAAAACAAAATTCCAGATTCCACCGTTTTATGCGCACCAATGATATTTTAGGAGCATGGAGATATAGAGAAGAGTAGATAAAATTTTAACGAAATTAGTTACTTTTTTGAAAGATGCTGGGCAATGCAGCAAAATGAAACAATTTTTTTCTGTCACAGATATACAGTAAAGACCCGTTGTTATCAGCCCCTTGGCGAATTTTAAGCTGATAAAACAGGGACATTGATAAAATCGGGATATATATTTTTCTGTCTTTTTAATAAACCGAAGCTCTTAAAATATTCTTCCTTGTTCCTTAGATATAGCCTTGCAACCTTTTTTGATTATTTACTTTAAGTTCCCCTTAAGGGGATCTGACAGTGCAAAATTTAAAAAAAAAAAAATATTTTTATTTTTGCATTTTTCGGATATATAAGATAAGAAATATATGCCTAAGAAAGGATTTATTCGAATTCAACTTGGTTCGTTTGCTAGAGCCCATTAAACTACCAACTATCAATTTTCATACGAATCTAATAAAATCGGGTCAGAAAGCTGATAAAATCGGGGGCAGATAAAATCGGGTGCTGATAAAATCGGGTCTCCACTGTATTTGTTTCTACTTTTTTTCCCTTATTCTGGAGTATGCTTGATGTAACCTTGAAACCACCTTTTTGCTCGTTAGCATTTTGTGGGATATCTATATTTGGATTAAATTTTAACTTTATATTTGATCAAACTCAATTTTATATTCAGTCATTTGATTTGATTTCGATTGAGAATCCTGATTGACACTGAACTGAACTGGCAACTCTGTCTTCTTGATATGGTGTCTTTGCTCTTATATTATGAGGGAAATCTTCAATAAACAGACTTTTATTACTTGAATGCATGGTACAACCTGATATTTTCTTGTTCGTTTTCTGTTGTGATCCGTGTACAACGAGTAACGACTCCGGAATTTCTTCTTAAAGGAAATTATGAAACATGGTTTTATTCTTTTTTCTAAGATTATGTGCTCGATTTGGAAATAAAATTTGAGGAGAAGCAAAAATCTGCATCTATAAATTCTGATGAAATGAATCTACCCCAAAAGATAACAAACATGGATTCAAAACTCGAAGAGCTTTTTGTTGATAAAGACAAACAGGATTCTCAACCCAAAATTGCGTCGTTTATTACAATGACTCGAACTGTCTACTTTAGTTCATTCAAATATAAAGCTTTGAATTTAAGCCAATTGTATTTTACCAGGCAGGATAGGATCAGGAAGAAGGGTCATTCTAGTTTACATTAGCTATCCTCTAGAGCAGTGGCGGCGCTAGGCTTTTTGCCGCTCGGGGCTAAGAGTTAAATTTGCCGCCCCTTACACAGTTCTGACTAACCAAACTATCTCATTAATAGAGTTTCCCGCGGTGGTGCATATATTGCACCTAAACGATTTTTTTTATTAATTTTTCAATAATGAAATGAATACACACTTTTATCCATTTAGAATCAACAGAATAAAACGTATTCAAACCTTACCAAGTAGTTTTGCGGCAACGTTGCGTATTAATCACGGTGAGCAAAGTGAGGTTACAACACTTTTCACAAGGTTGCACTTAACCGTCCGACAGCGAACTCCTTTGCAGATTTTAATTCATGAAACTCCAGTACTCTTTCCCAAACTGGAAATTGCAACTTAGTGACATCTTAGAATAATACCAAGCATTGCTTTTGTGGGACAAACTAATGAAACAATGATCGGGGTTGGAGGAAGGGAATTTTGGATTTATTTAACCCGTAACAGTCGGGCAGGGTACCCGAGTACCCCCGAAACCGAAATACTTGTACTATGGCATTTTCTCTCCAATATAGACACATTTGGATGTTTTGAATTTCAGAACTCAACCAGTTTTATAATCTGTAAAAATGCATCTGGTTCACGGTTATTCGGACTTCTGGAGGTAAGTTCCAATAATGGGATATAAAATGTATAATAATATAATTGACCCCGGAACGCTCTTTCCGGACCAGGTACAAGCAAGGACGTGAGTGACCGTTCCGTACTGGAATATCCTTCCGGGAATCCGGATAAGCGGGAACCTGATGTATTCGTCGGGTTCAATTTCACTGATTCTAAAAATGGATGAATTCCTGAATTCAAAACGTCTAAAAGTGTTCTAAATCGATTAAAAATTGAAATAGCTTTTGAATTTTCGGGTACCCTGTCAGCCTGTTTTCTTTTTGTGGGACACACAGTGGATAATCTGTGGGCTATCGTCACCTTCTGTAGCGAAATGAGAAGCCTCCGGCCAGATAGGAGGTTTGTGCAGGTGTAACAAGCCGTCCGGAAACACAGCTTTGCGTACGGATCGGATCAATTAAGTCATGCTACGAAAAAATAGTGCTATTGGAAATTTGGAACTGTAAGTCGCTTGAACAAGTAACAGCGAGAGAATGTGTGTAGTGAGAAGCAAAAGCCCGTTTCTTCAACTACATTATCATCAACGTCCACTGCCCACACAAAGCGAGACCAGTGAACGACAAAGATGCATTTTAGGCGGAGCTGGAGCGTTTCTACGACAGCTGCTCACAATGGGATGTTAAGCTGATTTACGGCGACATGAACACCCAGATAGTGCAGCAGGTACAAACCGGTGAATGAACTGGACAATCTGCACTCCATTACGACAACGGCCAACGATGCGTGATCTTCGCAGCCTCAGAAATGTTAGTACAACACTCGTGAGCATGGACGCCGGGACTCAACATCTAGCAACTACGGTCGCGCTGCGGAAATACGTACAGAAGTTGGAGACGGCACTACCGACGGAAGAATAGGTTGGCGTGACTACTCTTGAAGAACTGGAGCAACTTATGAAGCACAACCGGTAGCACTACTGAGATGAAGAAAAGAATACGGCAGAGGCGAGAATGATGCAGCACCGTACGAAGGTTAACGAGAACCGATAGAGACAAGCAGGGATCAGAAAAAACGGTAGATCTAGATAACGAGGTGATGAAGCTATACGACGATAATAAGACAAGGATGTTTACGAGATGGCGAATCATTCTAGCGAAGCCTATGTGTCACGAGAGATAGGTGGAAGCAGTATTATGACAAACATCTAAATGGCGAATCAGTAGACGATGACAGTAGTGCGTTATTCAACCCGTGGACGCGCACAGCTGACGACAGATCCCCAACACCGAATCTAGTTGAGGACCAGAAGTAAATCATACGGTTGAAGAATAATAAAGATCAACTGCCATGTGACAGAGCAAGTAATTGGGTAGAGCACACCACTGGTTGGTCTAGAAGATTTTTCAGGAGGATTGCATGCTGAGCATGGTGACCGCCGATGAGCACACCAGCAGAAAAATTCGGAGATGTATTCCGGCAGGTTGACCCCCGCCTAGGGCGCCGAACTTAGAGGGGTACTGAAATCTGCTATTGTTGGTGAGTCGAATTGAAAAAGGGACACTAAACTGAAATTTTACCAAAAGTATCAAAAGAGTACGCTGCGGCCCTAAAAGTCCCATTCAGATTCATTCACAATAAATAGCGTTGATCTCAAATCTAAAGTTTATAGAAGATTAAATAGCGAACTGCAACAACTTCCTACTGGAAATAGCGAAAAGTGTTGCAAACTTAACGCTCGTTTTCATAGTTACATAGCAAAAATAAAAGGGGACAAATATTTGATCATGGGCTGTAAGCAGGCCACCTCCTAAAATTGTAGCAAAAATCATGAAGAAAGTTACATCCTTTATCAGCGAGAAGATAACCCTATTTTTGGTGTTTGATCTCAAATTTCCAAGACCAGGAGCTGTAACTACAGCTGGTTCAATTACAGTTTTTAGGAGAAGTAACAGATGTCTCACGAAGGATTCTTTGCGCACTTCCCACTCGCGGATAATTACTACAATGGCCTATTTGCTTTTATGTAGCGCTAAACATGACGCGCGGTACGAACCATTTTGAATAACAAGTCCGACACAGCAATACTGCTAAAGTTCACCCGATAGGAGTTTAAGGGGGCATACAAGTTTGTCCCGTCCTGTGCGATTGTCATTCAATATCTTCACTCACTGGAAAAAGCGTTCCTTGAAACAACCAACCACTGCACCACACGCATCACCTAATCAAAACGGTAACAACACCTCCGTTATCAACTATGTAAACCGACATTTAGATGCTGGTAGTCCGTCATAAGTTTATTGAAAAAATACTCCAGTATTCGACATCAAGCACCTAAGACCTAACCCCGAAAAACAAATGTGAAATTATTTTTAAAATGTCTTCAAACTTTAGTGATCTTTATCTATATCTATATCTATGGTACTCTATATTGATGGTTTCGATTTTCCGCGTCACTTTCGAAGGATTTTCTAAAAAATAGTTATCGTCCTTTTTTAAAAGTCTACATACTTCGATATCTTAATTTACTTTATAATCTAAGTGCAGATAAGTCATAAAGTAAGTCACGATAAGTGTACCATTTTCAATTACACACTCAATTATTGTTCGAAATGCGAACCAAAAAAGAAAGTCAAAGTGGTGATCAGGGCACAAAACTGAGACTCCGCCAAGGGCATCAGAAGATCACGCTGTGGCTCTGGGACTATACAATCCATCGTTCACACAGCAAAATATATGAGGCTGTGGTGACTTGGGCACGTCGTTAAAGTCGCGGACGACAACCCGGTAAAAATAATTCCCGAAACTAATCCGACTTGCAAAAGTAGCCACAACGAGCAAGGTGGGTCGACTGAGATGAAGAGAACCTCAGGAGTCCTCGTGCTCTACGAAGCTAGCGACAAACGACAATGAAAGGAGTGAGCTAGAGACGACATATTGATTCAACAAAGGGCATGGTGGCATTAGACTTATTGGTACGGTTGGTAACAAAAGATTTAAAGGGGTGCCAAGATTTGCCAAAAACTAATTGCAACTGTAAGCGTTGGAAATTCCCAAAAGTTTGAAAAGTGTGGAATATATTTGCCACAATTAATAGTGTATATTAACATAAGAAAAAAAATTAACATCAAATTTACTTTCAATTACAGCAGTAAGAACCCAATTCTTTTGGTTCCTTATTTGTGAGACATAAACTGCACGTTTACCTTAATTCTAACTTTTGTTAACTTCAGGCCATTACAGAGTTTTTTTTCTCAAAAATAGTTAAGTTTTGATAATGGAATTTTTTAAAACAATTTCCGCTTGCATTTGCTAAAATCGTTACGTTTGAGGTTCAGGTTCAAATATATATTGTGTTCTTCCGTCGGATGCGTCGTACTTCTGATCGTCAACACTTTTAATCTTCTACAGGCGCCAAAGCAATATAAATTCAAACGTTTCACACGCGCCTAACGTTTATCGCGATTAAAGAACAATGCTGCCCCCTTCGCCCCCCTTAGCGTCGCCACTGCTCTAGAGCGAGAAATGTAATGAAAAAGGCATGATGAAATCCGTTACTACATTAATCAACATCTTGAAAAAGTATAAGATTATCGAATAAATTTGGTCAATACCTTACCACACCTCATAAAATGTCATTTTCGCGCCCCGCGCACACCTAAAAACTGATTAAATTTTAATAACTTTCTCGGGTGATTTTATATCGATTTATAGCATTCTACGAAGATGTAGACAATGGGATTGTTCATCAGACTCTCACTTTTAGTATTTTTTGAATGTCTATAGTACCAATTAGTAGCAAAAATGCGAATTAATTTCATTAAAATGCTTAAGTTTTCAATCAAAAAACATTAAAATAAAAAGTTGTTCTAGACCCCCCGACAGAATATTTTAATTTTACTTTCAAATGAAAGGGAAAAGTCCATTCTTGCATATTCCGAAGTTTTACAGATGCCGATTTTTTTTGAATAAAATTGTTCGACGAGGACACCGTGTTGCGTTAATGCACTGCACTATGGTCCCAAAGCTGTATTTAGGAAGACAAAAGTGTTAGCGTCTAAACCGTTGGTTTTAGATATATAGTATCTTCGGCAAACTTTCTTAGAACTTTCATGCCGATTTTTTTATATTAGTAGAATTAGGGTGGTCCTTGTCGTTATGGTGTTCAAAGTATCAATTTCTTAGATATGTAAAATTCAGCTACATAATGTTCTACAAAGTTATAAATCAATTAAATTAAAGCAACTTTTCTGAAGAAACTATGTGGCTATCTCTAATGGTTCATGTGATATGATTTTTGCAATATTTAAGGTAGGGAGGCTCTTTAAAAATTGGTTTTCTATTAATATCTTTTTATGTGTTAATTTCTCGCTAACACTTTGTTCTAGAGGTTTTTAGAACTTTTGCAAATACACATTTTTGCTGAAGCAATGAAGTTTCTATCTCTTTTGTTTGCATAGTTACAGGCGATTTTCAAAACAAAAATGGTTTTTTCAAAGCTATATATGTTCCAATATTGCAAATAGATTTTCAATCTTTTAATTTCATTTGAAAGATCGGAACTTTTCTAGTTTTTGGTGAAAAAATTACGGGAGCGTTATTTCTGTAAAATAAATAATTCTTCATAAAGTATTTGAAATCATTAAATTAAAATTTGTTTTTGCTATTGAAATTGACAAAATGATAGTATCGCCCCTTTGCCGATTATTTACTTTTACGGTCCCACCTATCAGCATTGAAGTATCGCCCTTACGTTTTTTACAATAACTACCGTTTTACACCACCGATTACGTCCGGGTTTTTTCAATAGCGATCATTGTTACTATTTACAGCTGGTATCAGCTTGATAATCCTAAAAAATACAAAAAAATACACTTTCGCCTCTAAACTGCTAGCAAAAAAAGCATCGCTCTGTTTGTTTGCATGGAGCGCGGAGGGCGAAACTTTAATAAACAAACAAAAATACAGTTTTGCCCGTTGTATTTTTTGCTGTAGTTTAAGAAAGCAATATCGTAGAATCCAATTTTTAAGGTAAATTTGTTACGTTTCAAAGCCCTCATTCGCATGTATGAAAAAAGCCTTATGTTTACATTTGTAAGTATCGCGCTTTTCACAAAAAAGCTTTGAAATGAAATCGCAGCTCCTGATATCACGCTATCGCTGAAGTGCATGCGTGCATAGTCCAAATTTTACTTCGACATCGACTTTTTCTAAAGGTGACTTCCCAGCAGTATCCTTGATTTGAATTATTATCGCTAATCCTAATGCCAAATAACAAATAAAAACCTCTCGAAAACGAACCGTTTGGGAAAATCATCATCATTACTGGATTTTTCATTTTCACGAAACTTTTCGATAACCTTCCGTCACTTGCGTTAATGCACTGGGTGCACAGTGCTCTGAAAATCTAGCGAAATCGTCTTAGGACACCAGCGGGTCTAATTCAGAGCTATCTGCGCGGCGAGTTAAATCTGTAAAGAATACTAAAAATTAATTTCTGTTCCATAATTTTCATTTCAGCAATTCGAGAGTTCGTGCTCACCGCAAGCCATGAAAAATAGACTACGTTGTGAAGCGATGGTCACTATTTATTAAAAAATCACGGTTAAATAAAAAATAAAACTATTGAAAAATTTCAAATAGTTTATAATTTTCGCAAACTTATTGAGAAAAATAGTTTAATAAGCTTTCGTAATATTGTGTAGGGAAAAAGCTGAAAATTTCAGTATATTCTCTATCTGCAACATATAAACCCTTAAGTATACCAATTAATTGGTATACGAATTGGAATAGGTTCGTCAAATTTTGGAAGAAGTCTATAAAATAACCCCTTGAAAACTACCTAAAAATTGTTGTAGCTCGATGCAATAAAAAAATCCCAAAAATGTGAAACACAGTGAATAATACATACAATAAAGACCCATTTTTATCAGTCTCATGGTGTATTTTAGGCTGACAAAATGGTGACATTGATTAAATCGGGCATTTTTTTTTTCTTTATAATAAACTGAAGCTGTTCAAATATTCTTCCCGTTCCTTGATGTAGTCTGATAACTATTTCTGATTATGATAAACTTTTTATTTTTGCATTTCCATTTTCATGATAAGGAAAACATGCTCAAGAAAGGATTTACTCGAATTCAGTCTTGTTCGTCTTTTTTTTTTTTTTACAATGGAGAAGACCTTTATGTCCTAGCCCAGTACACGTGCTAACGGTAGGGTCCAATCTACCACACGGGGTGCACTGGGGGCGTGTCGGACTCGAATGGTGACCAGCCATTAATACCGACTAAACTCCATTGGGCTCCGCCATCATTCCTCCCAGGAACTACCTCTCGGTATTACTTCTGGGGGGATGGCTGTACTAAATGTACTCATTCACTCTCACTTACGCGATCATACATCCTGTATGAGGCTTACTTGGGTGCTCTCTCAATCACACTTTGATTCACTCTCAAACACTCCCACATGAGGCTGACTTTTGTGCTCACCTTTTACGTTCCATGCGAGGCTGACTTGTGTGCTCACCCTACTCATTCCTTGCTAGGCTTACTTTTGTGCTCGCCCTGCCCATCCATGTGAGGCTGACTTGGGTGCTCACCCTATCACCTGATTCACTCTCAATCGTGCCACTATATTGTACCTTTGTCACTCCCTCTGGCATCCCATGTGGGACATTTTTCTTAGGCCCCACTTCTGACATACCATGCGAGGCTGACTTTTGTGCTCACCTTTTTCATTCCTTGCTAGGCTGACTTTTGTGCTAGCCTCTACCAACCTGTGAGGCTGACTTTTATGCTCACCCTTAACATGCAGTGTGAGACTGACTTGGATGCTCACCCTTTCACTCCTCTGCCACGCCATGAGGCATCGATAGCTTAGTTCCAACATACTACGCTACGACCCTCCCGTCTTGGCATGAGGCAGTCCACTTATACGCCTATACACTCACTCTTCTGTCTTGCTTCGGGGTGGCTGGGTTTACCCCTTACGCGGTTGCCATTCGCTGCGCCAACCTACCTCGGCATGAACAGACCATTCACTCTCTTATTTTGCGCTTGGCCTTTTTCGCTCCAACTAACCAATCACTAGTTAGCCGTGCCCGCCGTCTGTTGCTCGGTTCGCCAGATTACCTGTAGCCTACTGGCAATCTGGATGGTAGCAGCCGAGACTGCGTTCCACTTCTCCACCGTTTGACACATCCGCTGAATAAGGGTATCCGGGGTTGTGTCCCAGCCACAGACGTCAAGCATTGCTCTTCTTTCGACGTCGAACCGATGACATACGAACAGTATGTGTTCGGCAGTTTCATCTACACCTGGGCAGTCCGGGCAGACTGGGACCTCCGCGTGTCCGAACCTGTGGAGGGACTGACGGAAACAGCCATGGCCTGACAGGAATTGTGTCAGGTGGAAGTGAACTTCCCCATGGGGTCTTCCCACCCAGCTCGATATGCTAGGTATCAGCCGGTGGGTCCACCTACCTTTCGAGGAGTTGTCCCACTCACGCTGCCATCTGGCGACCGAGGTCACCCTGGTGCGCTCGCGGGCTCCCCTATTTCCACGTAGCTCAAAGCACTCCTCATCTTCCCGAATGACCAGCCCGACTGGCATCATGCTCGCTATCACGCAGGATGCATCGTGTGATACCGTGCGGTAGGCAGATATCACTCTGAGGCACATCACGCGGTAGGTGCTCTCCAGTTTCTGTAGGTAACTGGTTACCCTCAGTGCTCTTGACCATGACGGGCCGCCGTACCTGAGGATAGATACGGCAACGCCTGCCAGTAACCTCCGTCTACTGGCGCACACCTTTGAGCTGTTGGACATCATTCTCGATAGAGCCGCAACAGCAGTCGACGCTCTCTTGCACGTATAGTCGACATGGCTGCCGAAGGTCAGCTTGTCGTCTATAATGACTCCGAGAGACTTCAGACTTCGCTGTGAAGTGATCGCGACTTCTCCCATATGGATAACTGCATGTTGTGCCGACTTGCGGTTGTTGACGATAACTACCTCCGTCTTATGATGAGCGAGCTCCAGGCCTCTCGCGCTCATCCATTCCTCCACCGTGCTAATCGCGTGTTCTGCGGTTAGTTCTACCTCAGGAATTGACTCCCCGTAGACCTCCAAGGTTACGTCGTCGGCAAAGCCGACGATCTTGACCCCAGGAGGGAACTTCAGTCTCAGAACCCCGTCATACATGAGGTTCCATAGCACCGGGCCTAGGATCGAGCCCTGCGGGACTCCGGCGGTAATCGGAACCCTTTTCTGACCGGCATCGGTCTCGTATAGCAGTACGCGGTTTTGGAAGTAACTTTCCAGGATCCGGTACAGACCCACCGGTAGGCTAAGCCGGTGTGACGAGAGCGCGATGGCATCCCAGCTTGCGCTGTTGAATGCGTTCTTCATGTCAAGTGTCACTAACGCACAGTATCGAATACCTCGCCTTTTTCGTTGGATCGCTATCTCGGCAGTATTTATCACTGAGTTGAGAGCGTCCACTGTGGACTTACCCTTCCGAAAGCCAAACTGGTTGCTTGACAGACCGTCCGTACCTTCCGCGTACGGGGTGAGCCTGTTGAGGATGATCCTCTCAAGCAGTTTGCCAGTCGTGTCTATCAGACAGATTGGTCTGTACGCCGATGGGTCGCCTGGCGGCTTCCCGGGCTTCGGCAACAGCACCAGTTTCTGCCTTTTCCATCTATCGGGGAAACGGCACTCGTCAAGGCATCTCTGCATAGCTAGCCTGAACATGTTCGGGTTCGCTATGATCGCTGCCTTGAGAGCGTTGTTCGGAACTCCATCCGGCCCTGGAGCTTTGTTCATTGCTAGGGATTTAGCCACTGCGAGTAGTTCTTCGTTCGTCACTGGAGCCACCATTTCGACCGTGCCCGCACTGTCTCGTAGTGCAGGTGGCCAGGGGCTTGTGGCTCGAGACGGGAAGAGTACTTCGATAATCGTTGCCAACCGGTCCGGAGACCGTTCTGGGGGTGAGGAGCCCCCTTTGGTCTTGGCCATCACAATCCGGTAGGCGTCACCCCACGGATTCGCGTTGGCACTCTCACACAGGTTGTCGAAACACGCTCTCTTGCTGCTTTTAATAGCCTTGTTAAGGGCTAATTTCGCAGCTCGAAACACTTCACGGCGGTTCTCTCTTGCATCCTCGGTGCGAGCTCTTTGCATCCTACGTCTAGCTCTGAGACAGGCTGACCGTAGAGCTGCAATCTCGGCACTCCACCAGTATACCGGGCATCTACCGTTTCTTGGAAGTGTTTTTCTCGGCATAGTGGCGTCGCACGCGCGTGATAGAACAGCTACCAGCGCATCCCCGCTTAGACTGTCGGTGTTGGCCTCCAGTCCCAGGGCCGCGGTGAAAGCTTCGCTGTCGAAGTGATTGGACTTGCCAGAGGGCCCGTCCCTCAATCGCACAGAGGCCCGCTCGATTGTGACGCCGCATTGCTCCTTGACGGCTGCGACGACGTCTTCTGCGGTCGTGAACTCGTCCAAGTGCTTGCACTGAAGAGTTGTTTCCGCACCTAGCGACCTGATTTGGGCGCCCTCACCCAGGACCTCTTGGGCCAAGGCCTTATATACTGCACTTGATTGTGCGCCTCGCTTCAGCACCAGGAGCATCTCTCCCGTATTGGTGCATCTTACGCTACGCACATCCTGCCCAAGGGCCGAGAGACTTTCGGCCGCCTTCATCGATTTAAGGACATCGGCGTATTTGTCCTTGTCGGTTTTTAACCACAAGGCTTCGCCTCTGTCCTTGGCCTTCCTCGCAGGCCGCGGTACCTCCGGTTTCGGTGCCGGCTTTTTCTTGGTAACCAGCGTCCAGGGGTTTGAGCCCCCCTGCCCCGGTCGTGCCGGGTTGCTGGTACCAACGCTCTCCACAGCGAGGTCACTCTCGCCCTCGCTTACCTCACCCAGGCGGCGTTTGACCTTGACGGTTGCACGCCGAGTGGTGTCGGTTTTGGCACCCTCGCCTGGCGACTTCCTAGGGCGCTTCGCATTCGATGCCGTCTTGCGATTGCCCTTTCCCTTTCTCTTCGAGGGGAACTCGGTCGCCGCTCCGATCGACGTGGCTGCTCCGTAGAAGGTAAAGGCCACTGTCTGTGAACCTCTATTGACCTTCTCTCTTTCCTCCCTATTGGAGGCCACTGTCTGGGTTTCTCTGTCGGGCCTCTCCCGACATTCCACCCTCTCAACATATGCCTGCTGTTCCTGTCTTGCGACACGAACAGCTTTCCGGAGCTCCAGACGGCTCAACTTCAACTCCTTGGCTATGTTCTGCTTTGCGCTAGCGAAGTTGATTATAGAATCGAGTTGCTTCGCTACTTTGCGCATCGCAGCTATTGGCCCCTCCGATGCATTGGTAGGAGTATTGCCTACCGCTGCTGGGGGGTCACTGGTGCTTTCGGGTGCAGCACTCATCGCTCCACTACTCTCCCCACGGGGGGGAGACCTCGCCAAACCACCTCTTGCGAAGGGGTTTGGCACCTCCGTCTGTTTGTTTTTATTTTTATTTGCCTCCATGTATAGTCCCACGAGTAGCGCGAGAAATATATGTCCGCCACGCCAGAGCTCCGCATTAGCGTGGTAAGGGACGCTTACTGTGGGGGTTGCCCAGGTACCCCACAGGCTCCGTTAACGCTCGAGCATCTTTTTCACCCCCTCGATCACTCATCCCTCGGCACGGGTCGCTTCACGCCTTGGAATTGGGGTTATGCCCTACCTTGCTTTACGTGGTGATCTCGGCCCGGATCATCACAACCATCCTCCTTTACCAGGGCTTTGGACCTGTAGCTCTGGTTCTCAATAGTTCCATGTACGTATGTTATTACAGACATGCTACTATTGGGATCCGTCATTTGCTAGCGGAGTTCGATAGTCTTGTTCGTCTGCTAGAGCCCATCAAACATATGCTCATATTTGACTGATAAAATCGGGGTTTTATAATAGATATTCAGCATTCAAAGAAGTTTTTTGTGAACAAGTGTAGAACGACTCTGTTTCTATTTACTTGAAGTCAGCGGCGTAGCCACAAATTCGGTTTGGTGGGGGTTTGGTGAAAATCGATCTTACTGTCCAAACGGCATAATTCCGAAACGGCAATTTTTGAAGTTTCAAAATTATGCAGAATTAATTTTTCAGAAAATAGAAACAGAGTTCGTGTCTTTAGCGAATTTGTTGAGACTTTATTGTAGTCCTAAATATTAACCTGAGAAAATTCACCATAAATACTTCTTGGACGATATTCCGACAAAATTATTTTAAGCCGTGTGGTGTCCGGCGGGCTGAAATCTTTTTGCACTATTTCAGCCAAGAATAGAACCTCTGGGAACTCCTCCCATGTCGTAAGAGGCGACTAACAACATGCTAGAAGTTCCTAAGTCGAGGTATTGCTCCGTACCGAAGACTTAACCTGGGCGGACCTTAAGGTTCAGGGTTGTTAATCGATAATTAATCGTCATCGTCGATAACGTTAACCACCCGTCAACGTCGTCGGAAACTCCGTTAACGATAATGTATCGTCGGATTCATCGTCATCGTCGATAATTCGTCGGTGTTTATCGCGATACATTTTGCGTTACTTTCCCGTTTATTGGAGTTGAAGTTGATGCGGTTAAATTACAATTGTTTAGAAATAAATAACTATTGAAGGACATGTTGTTGGCAGTTGAAAATCAATTGGGACATTTTCTAAGCACAGGGGGGGGGGTCCGACGATGTGTCAAAATCGAACTTTTTGTCAACTTTTCGGGAGTGTTTTATATTGAAGTTATTGGCAGTTGACAATCAATAGTTTTGGACATTTTCAATACACAGGAGGTTCGACGATGTGTGAAAATAGATTTTGTTCAACTTTTGGGGAAAGTTTATTATATTAAAAAAGCTATTGGTAAGTGAATAATCAGCTCCAATAAGACTTTAATTTGACTAGTATCGATGAACGCGGATCAAAACGTACTGAAAATTTGCCGCGTCTGTTTTAATGAATCTAATTTCAAGTTCCGTTTTTAATAACAAGCCCGTCCATTAACGATCCTTTGTATTTCCCTTCAATGTTCGATATAATCGTTCGTATACATGTATTTCACAAACAATCCGATATTAGAAATAGGAAACACTTTCGCTGATTTATAACATCTAGAGCTATCATAACTCTTTGTCTGTATAACGTGTTATCACTCGATAGTTTGCAACCCAAAAATATATCGTAGAGAAGCAATAGCGAAGTTAGTCTAAATAATGTCGCAATAAATAGTGATCTGGCCCATTAAGCAGATAAGATTAGTTTTTCTGGGCAATACTCCCACGATCGGCTGTGTGGAGTTGAAATTGCTTTTGTTTAGAAAGCATAGGATACTCTCGGTAGCCGGCTACCCAGATTTTAAATGAACAAAAAACTAAACAAGATTTTTTTCGAGCGATCGTGTTTTCGAAAACTAACTGAACTACAAACTAAGGGATCATCCATAAATTACGTAGCATTATATGGGGGAGGGGAGAGTTTTGCATTTTGTGATGATGTGTGACGACGGGAGGGTAGGGGGTCATGTCAGGCTATGTAGCTTTTTCAAAGGGGAATAACTAACATCGGTTTTTATTTAAAAAAAATCACGGGGACAGGGGGAGAGTTACCGTCAAGCTACGTAATTACCAGGGGGTATTTAGAGGTTTGTGACGAAATGCTACGATGGGAGAGGGGGGGTGGTAAAAATTACTCAGAAAATGCTACGTCATTTATGGATGATCCCTAATAAACTATGCTTCACAGGTCGCATTGCTTGCTTGGAGCGAATCCTAGACCCTATTTCCTTCCAAACCACCAACTCCGCGACACCTATGGAAGAGTCTGATGAACCTTCGGTATAAGATTCCTCATTTTATTCAAACGATCGCCGGGTAAAATCAGCACCGACACGATAGAAACCACGAATAAATTCGTCGCGTGATTGAATATTATTAAAAAATATAAGCAGTGCTCCTTATAGCCGGCTATCCGGAGTTCAAGTTGCTTATTTTGCTAATCGTATTAATACAACAAATGATAAATTTCCCAAATTCTCGGCAGCCGGCTGCCCAGAGCAATTATTACATGATAACGCTATTGGCACACTTACTAACAACTCTCCCCTTCCCGTGATACATGTGGAGATGCAGAGGATTCCTCGGTCTCTAGTAGCAACATGTATCGGACTAACATTCCTTCCTTTCCCAGAAGATCTGCATTCGGACGTGGCCGGCGTCGGTATTGATCAGCATGCAGGGATCGGAATAGATTGTACAATGTGGCTCATCATGTTATTCCCAAGCATGTTGTTCCAATCAACATTTTGCAACCTAATTTGGTTCTGGTCAATAACGGAGTAGCAACTACGGGCGATCTCTTATGCTTATGCTTATGCTTATGATATTCCGACAAAATTATTTTATCAAATGATGCGCTGTTTAACGTTTGTAAAACTCTTCGAAGATACTAAACCTCCAAAAGTGGCGGTTTCTAATTGATGCTATCTTGACCTTAAAAAACTGTTTTTGAACATTTGGTCTATACATATAATTGGTCATACAACAAAAATCAAATGCTCATCAAAATCGATCAGGACCTGCTAGAGTCGAATGGAAATCGTCATTTTTCATAAATTTCTCTCTACATTCGGAAAGTGTTATCCTTGTTATTAATCATATTACGTTTTCATCTCAACTCGACGCATTCCCAAAATAAAAACCTGTTTTAATCCACCTAGTGGTGCAATTGTGCTTTTCTCATTTGTCTAGACTACGATTCTATGGCTGGTTATGTTCAATACAATGGTGGAAATGAATATTACATGTTCAGTACGATTTGCACATACATACAATGGATCGACAGCCATGATCTTGAGATAATATGTGATACTGAAACATCGCTTGAAACCAGCGGCGGATCATGGAGAAAGATCCGGAAGGTCCGGGTCCTGCCGAAAATTTTCAAATTGTTAAGAAATTTTAAACTAGTTTTAATTTTAAAGTAGCAACCCCTCACTGCATACTCGCTCCGGGCCGGTATGATTGACGATTTTTAGAGTGATTGCATAACCTTTCTATATGAGAAAGGCAAAAATGTACCAAAGTCCAAAAAAGTCAATTTTTGTCAAACATCTCAATGTTTCATGCATTTTAAAGTCATTTGGTATCAAAAATACAAATTTGATTTAGAAAATTTTTCATTTCAATTTATATGGGAATCTGCCGTGTGATTGCACTCTTCAACTCGTAACCCCGGAACCGGAAGTCCAATCAAAGAAAAATTCAATAGCAGCCGATGGGAAAGTTGTACCTTTCCTTTGAGACTAACTTTGTGCAAATCGGTCCAGCCAGCTCTGAGAAATGGAGGTCACATTTTTTTCCACATACACACATACATACACACAGACATTTTCCGATCTCGACGAATTCAGTCGATTGGCATTTGACAGTCGGCTCTCCGGGTCGGGATTAGATTGACGAATTTTAGAGTGAATGAGAGAGGCAAAAACATTTTTAGCAAATATTGAAAGTTATGCATTTTTGGTGAGCAGTTCTATATTTCATAGACATTAAATCAATTTTAACTTCGCTTCCTATTAAGTAAAGACCCTTATTACAGTACATCTCTACAAAAGCGAGCTCAATTTGAAAAGAAATCTGAGGATTAGGATTGATTACAGAACTCTGCAATTTTCAATTGGAATGTTTTCAGGCAGGAATTTGATACTTATGCTATTTGACAACTGTGAAATCAAGACCAATAGATCAGTTACATATCAGGACAACATTCCGACAATTTATCAAAAGTCCTCATGATGTTTACAACAACAGGTTATCAATGTACGGATCAGATAATTGTTATTGTAATATTGAATTAAATCAGTCAGCATCAATAAATTTTCAACTTCAATCCAATTTTGTGGTGTGTTGGTGGGGGGGGGGGGGGGTAGTTGTATTGTGTTAAACCCCAAAACCTTCTCTTGGCTACGCCGTTGCTTGAAGTTATTTATTTCGCTTTTCATTTTTCGATATGTTTCATATCGATCCGATGGTTATTAGTTAGAAAAATTGCACTCAGAAGGTTCGCACAAATGAACATTTTTGCACTGATAAGTTATCAAGTTCCTTCCAGACAACTTGGAAGTGTTCGGTGATTATTTACATATAGCGGTTGTAGATAGAAAAATGAAATACAAAATTCGTTTTATCGAAATAATGTTTGGCTTATTTCAATGGAATATTACTATATTGAACAATAAATAGGGGATAAAGAGTAATCAACAAACAACAAGCCATAACTTTTAAAGTATTCAAAAAAGTTATTCGCAAAAGTAAGAGCTACAAATTTGCTGAAGACATCATTTCGATATAATCACTTCCAAGAAAATTTGTGAAAATATCTCACTCATAGGGGGCTTAATCAGGAAAAGCACAATACCAAAAGAAAGGGCATACTGCCTTCACTATATTCTCCGAAGATACTATTGACCTAAAATAAGCCATTTTGGCGTTAATAATAGATTACATGTTTTTGGTCATATTTCTGGCAATGGGAAATGATAATCTTTCGTCCGCATGTAATGTTAAATATCTCTTTTGATAATAGTCCAATTTCAACAATCTATAGCTTGTTCGAAAAGTATTCGTTAAAGCTGTCTAAAAAAATATAAAGTGCTAATCTATATTGTCAATTTCGGCAGATAATTTTAAAAAATGCAAAAAACGCCATTTTTACACATTCAAACATTCATATCTTGGAAACAAAACATCAGAATCAAAAACAAATTAATAGCGTTCTGTCTGGGTGTGGGGCCTTTCATTTAAAATTGGTTTGGATAAGATCGGTTCAGCAATTGCCGAGAAACATGAATGAGATTTTGTCCGTTACATACACACACACATACACACAGACAGACAGACAGACATTGTCCAACTCCGCTAGCGAATGACGGATCTCAATAGTGGCATGTCTGTAATAATATACGTACATGGAACTATTGAGAACCAGAGCTACAGGTCCAAAGCCCTGGTAAATGAGGATGGTTGTGATGATCTGGGCCGAGGTCACCACGTAACCCCAATTCCAAGGCGTGAAGCGACCCGTGCCGTGGGATGAGTGATCGAGGGAGTGAAAAAGATGCTCGATCGTTAACGGAGCCTGTGGGGTACCTGGGCAACCCCCACAGTAAGCGTCCCTTACCACGTTAATGCGGAGCTCTGGCGTGGCGGACATTTTATTCTCGCGCTACTCGTGGGATCAAACATGGAACAACAAAAAACAAAAATAAACAGTCGGAGGTGCCAAACCCCTTTGCTAGAGGTGGTTTGGCGAGGTCTCCCCCCCCGTGGGGAGAGTAGTGGAGCGATGAGTGCTGCATCTGAAAGCACCAGTGACACCCCAGCAGCAGTAGGAAATAGCCCTACCAACGCACCGGACGGGCCACTATCTGCGATGCGCAAAGTGGTGGAGCAGCTCGATTCAATAATCAAGTACACTAGCGCAAAGCAAAACATAAGCAAGGAGTTAAAACAGAGTCTCCTGGAACTCCGAAAAACTGTTCGTGTAGCAAGACAGAAACAGCAGGCTTATGCCAAGAGGGTGGAATGTCGGGAGAAGTCCGACAGAGAAACCCAGACAGTGGCCTCCAAGAAGGAGGGAAAAGAGAAGGTCGATACGGGCACTCAGACAGTGGCCTTCACCTTCTATGGAGCAGCCACGTCGCTCGAAGCGGCGGCCGAGTTCCCCTCGAAGGGAAAAGGCAAGGGCAAGGGCATTCGCAAGACGTCGTCGAACGCGAAGCGCCCTAGGAAGTCGTCAGGCGAGGGTGCAAAAACCGGCACCACACGGCATGCAACCGTTAAGGCCAAACGCCGTCTGGCTGAGGTAAGCGAGGGCGAGAGTGACCTCGCTGAGAAGAGCGTTGGTACCAGCAACCCCGCGCGACCGGGGCAGGGGGGCCCAAACTTCTGGACGCTGGTCACCAAGAAGAAGCCGGCACCGACACCGGAGGTACCGCGGCCCGCGAAGAAGGCCAAGGACAGAGGCGAGGTCTTGTGGTTAAAAACCGACAAGGACAAATACGCCGATGTCCTAAAGTCGATGAAGGCGGCCGAAAGCCTTTCGGCCCTTGGGCAAGATGTGCGTAGCGTGAAACGCACCAACACGGGAGAAATGCTTCTGGTGCAGAAGCGAAGCGCACAATCTAGTGCGGTATACAAGGCCTTGGCCCAAGAGGTCCTTTGTGAAGGCGCCCAAGTCAGGTCGCTAGGGGCGGAAATGACTCTCCAGTGCAAGCATCTGGACGAGTTCACGACCGCAGAAGATGTCGTCGCAGCCGTTAAGGAACAATGCGACGTCACAATCGAGCGGGCCTCTGTGTGATTTAGAGATGGACCCTCTGGCACCCAAGTAGCCTACCTCAGGCTACTGAAGGCGGATGCCAAAAAGGTGACCGAGAAAGGGAAGCTGAAGATCGGCTGGTCGGTATGCCCTATTAGCATACCCCAGCCGCCTTCAGTGGATAGGTGCTATCGGTGCCTTGAGTCCGGCCACAAAGCCTACGAGTGCAAAAACATAGATAGGAGCAAACTATGTTGTCGCTGCGGCGAGGAGGGGCATAAGGAGCGGGGCTTCACTAAGGCGTACAAGTGCCTTATCTGCACCGCTAAGAAGCAAGCCCATAAACATGCTATGGGTGGACCTTCGTGTCCCTTCGGTGAGGCAAATAAGAAGAAGCCGTGAACGTCACACAGCTAAATCTTAACCATTGTGCAGCAGCCCAACAGCTGCTGTGGCAGTCGGTCTCGGAGTCGAGGACAGATGTCGCCCTCTTATCAGACCCGTACCGCATCCCTGCCGGCAACGGCAATTGGGTGTCGGACGGGTCTGGAATGGTGGCAATCTGTACAACGGGACGGTTCCCGGTTTAAGAGGTAATACACTCCTCCGCCGAGGGTGTTGCGATTGCCAATATCAATGGTGTGTTCTATTGCAGCTGCTACGCTCCACCTAGGTGGCCAATAGAACAGTTCAACCAGATGATCAACAGGCTCTCGTCGGACCTAGTGGGCCGGAGACCGGTAGTCATAGCGGGAGACTTTAACGCTTGGGCAATGGAGTGGGGCAGCCGCTGTACAAATAGCAGAAGTCAAGCGCTAATGGAGGCGCTTGCGAAACTCGATACTGTGCTAGCTAATAATGATGCTAAAAGCTAAAGCTAAAAAAATATGCAGCGAAGTTCAAAATTTAAGCGTAATAACCATTGACATGGCGTCTCAATGCAACGAACATACCGGTAACCAGTCGTTTTCTGCTCGTGATGCTCTTGACGAAATAAAATCACAAGCCAGCGCTGTTGGCAACGATATTTTAGACGAAGTAAGGGCAATTGCCGCGACAATTAGTACCCTGGAAACCAGTGTTAATAATGCTCGTTTGACACCTGCGGTGTCTCCCCCCAGTCTGATGGACGAATTGACCGTCGTTTCAAATAAAACTGCTATCTCAGGTTCGCAGCATAATCAAGTGGCAAAAGATGGATGGCGCACACTTGGTTCGAAAAGAGTTTGGCGCTCCGACTGGTCAGAATATGACTTACGTAAACAGCGTCGTATTAAACAACAAAAAGAGAAAGATAAAGCAGCAAAGAGTAAAAAATCGAGAAGGAAACAGGGTACAAGATACAGCAATATCAACAGTAATAACAATAACAACTACAACAACAAAGATAGCAAGTGCAATAAGAACAGGAACCGCAATAAGTACAACAATAGCAATAATCACAACTACAACCAAAATAGAAACAACAACAATAGCAACAAAAACAACAGCTACAAGTCCAATAATACCACCAACAACTTCAATAGAAACAGGCACAACATAAACAATAACGACCACAACGGAAACAGAAACAACAACATTAACAGCAGTAACAACAACAGCAACAACAACAGCAATAATCACATAATAAGCAACTACAACAGAAACAGCAACAACAACTACAACAGAAATAACAACAACCACAACGAAAACAGAAACAGCAGTTACAGCAACAACAACAGAAACAGCATTTGCAATAGAAACAACAATGGTCTCAACAACAATCACCATAACAATCAACATCATTGTTCATCTTGCTCCTGTGAACTTTCGTGTTTTCGCCAATTTTAACGCACTTCTCAGAGGCAGACCAGGACAAGCATGACGCAGCTGGTAACAGTACAATAGCTTTAAACAATATTTTTACGAATAACGAATCACAACCAACTTCTTCGAAGGCCACTGAAATTTTGGTTTACGGTCAAAATTTTAATAGAATGAGGAGCGCCGTAAAGATGAACGAAATCCATAAGAATATATTAGGCTCCTCATTTTCGATAATTCTAGGTACCGAAACAAGTTGGAATGAGGATATAAAAAGTGAAGAGGTTTTTGGTAGTGACTATAATGTTTATAGAGATGATCGTGATTTACGACTAACCCAAAGAATGTCAGGCGGAGGAGTTCTTATCGCAGTTTCATCTATATTTAATTCCGATCTTACTGTCTCACCAGAATACAAAGAATTTAAACATGTATGGGTTAAAGCACATATCGCTGATGAAATCCACATTTTTGTCTCAGTGTACTTTCCACCGGATCTAGCTTGCAAATCAACATATGAGATTTTCTTTCAATCAGCTGAAGAAATAATCTCTAATTTTCCTCCAGAATTTAAAGTTCATATTTATGGTGATTTTAATCAGCGCAACTTAGATTTTATTCCTGACTCTGAAAATGAGAGCATTCTACTTCATGTCGTTGGTGAAAACGAAACATTACAATATATGTTTGAGAAAATTGCATTGCTAGGACTCAATCAAATAAACCATATAAAAAATCAACACAATCGTTATTTAGATCTGCTATTAACAAACATTAATGAAGATTTCTGTGTTGATGAATCTCATTCTCCATTATGGAAAAATGAAACGTTTCACACAGCAATAGAATTCTCTATTTTTGTGCACAAGAATCATAATTCCATTGATTGTGACTTCGAGGACGTCTTCGATTATAGAAAAGCAAATTATGAAAATATTAAATATAAATTAAGCTGTGCTAATTGGCAGTCCCTTTTAAAGAATCAAGAGAACATTGAATGTGCAGTGGAGATCTTTATATAATGCGAAAACTGAAAATGAGATCAAGTCATGCCCAAAAAACTTTTTTAATTACATCAAAACTAAGTTGAATTCATGCAACTTCCCATCAAAAATGTCTTTAGATGGGAAAGAGGGTGAAACTTCAAAAGATATTTGTAATCTCTTTGCAACATTTTTTCAAGAAACTTATTCTAACTATTCAGACAATGATCGTGACTTTGAATATTTTTCTTATTTTCTTGATTATTCAAAGGATGTTGGTGTCAGTCACATTAATGTTCAAGATATCTTGTCTGGTCTTAATGATCTAGATGCCACTAAAGGCTCAGGACCTGATGGAATTCCACCTGCTTTCATAAAGAATTTAGCAACTGAGCTTACGTCACCTTTATTCTGGCTGTTCAATAAGTCACTAGAATCTGGTATTTTCCCAAAAGATTGGAAAAAATCTTTCCTCAAGGTTCACACTTAGGACCTCTTCTTTTTATTTTATATGTCAACGACATCTCTCTTATTTTAAAAAACATTAAAATTCTCATATATGCGGATGATATGAAGCTATGTTTAGAAATTAGAAATAATAATGACTAAAATGTTTTTCACAATGAAACACAAATCTTTTATACATGGTGTTGTAAATGTTTACTGGAATTAAATGTTAAAAAATGTAATCTCATTACTTTTAGCAGAAAACAAATCACGGCTTCCGTGTCAATAGACCTTTCTCGTTCGACCTAACCCCCTTTTTTTTCTTATTTTTATTCAAAAGACAACACATTTTTAAGAATATTTCCGCTGAAATGAGACTTTTTAGAGCTATCGTGATTTTTTAATGATTTTTTTAAATTTGAAAAATGCAAGAATGGTGAGTATTTTTTTCACCTTTGCAAGAATGGTGGGACTCAAAATATGTGTTTGGGCAGCACTGTTTTGTATATTTTTGCTTGGCTTCCTGGCAACGCGGCAAATGAAGTGGTGAGTCGCGGTACAAAGTTCATTGGTTATGTATACAAACTAAAGTGAACCTCTCGGTAGAGAACGTTACATGGTAATGTTTAACCTCACTTTTTTGACAGTTCAAAGAGATTGTTTACATGATCTTGGAATTTTTGGCTATTCGATCATAGTATGAGAAACTTGGTTTGCAAAGAGAATAGGGAAAGAGACGAATAGTGTGAAGCCAAAAATACCTTATTGAGCAGACCAATCGTGCAATGTAAATAAACATTACTCATGCCTGAGTTGGAGGAGATAAGTATTGTACTTCTATCAAAAAAGAAATTTGAATTTTCATCAGAATTTAGTTCAATCGTGATTGTAAGGTGAATTCTAGAGTATATGTATGAGTAAAAATAAGCTTTAGAATTATTTCATCTCTTTGTTTCGAAATGCACATCGTTTGATAAACAAATCCATCGATCGACATACGGTTTGTTTTCAAAATATAATAGGAGTCATTTAAAGTGCTGCCTATAGAAGCGGTTGCCAAAATTCTAGTGTTGAAATCATCATAAAGGGCGTGTTGCCGTTTTGACTGATTTTCACTCTTCGTCTCTTTCCCTATTCTCTTTGTTGGTTTGGTTCGCTGCCAAATGTTAACACTTTCCCAACAAGGTCGCTCAGCTGTATTTTTTAATTGATGTCGGCATCATACATTGTTCCGTTAAATTTAACATTTTTACTTTTCTTGTACATGATTCATTGAAGAAGCAAGGAATTTCTAGCCAAACATTTGAAAAAGGCCTACTGCCAAATGCAAACAAATCGAATTTTGATGTTCTCTATTAAAATCCTGGGACAGAACCTGTGGATAGATGTTTTCTTTTTCTTTTTTCTGTTCATTTTATCTCTTGTCTTGCATAGCCACTCTTTCTTCCTCACATATTTTAAATTGACTGGCTACATTTGACAGTCCCCCCTGACTGCATTTGACGGTTCCCTTTGGCTGCATTTGACAGCTCCCCTGGCTACAATTGACATTAGGTTTTTTCGTATCCACGCGTTCCGTCCCAGTTAAAAACTATCTATCTGGCCATTTACATAAACATAACGCAACAATGGATTATGAAGAATTTTGATAATGATTTTATAACAAATTATAAAAGAGCCCGGCTGATATAAAAGTCCTAACTAACAATACACTTATTATAAAATGATTATAAAGGATTATTGTAACTGATTCCAAAAGGATTATAAAGGCAGTGAAATACGTACTCAATGAATTAAGGGGTGTGTCTGATGTAAACAATATGCGCAATCAAACTAAATAAAACAGTATTCAATTTTTAAATAGAATTAAAAAAAATGTTTGGATAGAATTTAGATTATTTTATCGTTGTTGCGATCAATTTCGTTTGGTTTGTTTTGTTCACAATGTTAGTCGCAGAGCATTTTGGTGATCTATGGCAATTGATGACCTTTACACCCCATACTAGGTCCGCTCCTGTTGCAGCTGTTTCGCCCTGTCCGGCACCGAGTCAACCGATGGTCCAACCTGCGCCGCACTCGTCTGTCGCTATGTCAATGGCAGGGACTTGGATTAAAGGCCAAAATTTCAGCTACGGTTGGTGGTGTTGCAGCAATCGGTTTGCCTTTGGCCACGTTGGACATTCGGCTAACGGGAATATTCAGCGACTCCGATTCGAAGGAAGTAGCGCCAGTAGCAGACTGCTTCGGTTCAGCAATACGCTCCGGTATCGGACGAAGCTAACACTCCGACAGGACGAAGGTTTCAACGAGGGGCTCAGGCATAAGTAGCAGAGTCCTTGCACTTCCTGCTTGTCGAGTGAACAATTCCGACGAAACCACTGCCCCTCTCGCCAAGTTTGATCACCGTAATAAGTGCGACGTCAGCGGTATAGTGCCAGGATTAGTCGAGAACAGTGCCAGGACTGACTTGCCAAGAGCTACAAGATTAAATAGCAATGCGTTTTTAAAGTGATCATAGTATAACGTAGAGGCTTTAGCCAGATGATTTATTCAGCAGAATAAGATAGCAAAATTACCCAAAACATAAGACCTGGCTGCCGAAGTGAATCCACACACATCATCACCTACAGAGGCAAGCAATATTGGAACGCAGCGAAATTCCTCACAATGAATTGATCTCGTTAGGTGAAATTCCAGGAAGTACAATTTTCAAAGCATAATTTAGTCGACCGAAATTGTAGTCCTCAGTCGAGAGAGAGACTGATAGAGTAGCAGCAGCTAGGAATTTTCTTTCGAAAGCTAGCAGCGGTTTCGCGTATCCTGCGCTAAGTAGAGAGCGTTAAGACAGATCTCCGAAACATGTCAAGTGCTATCAGATGAGAAAAAAAGTCGCATCTATGACCAGTACGACAAGGACGGTCTGCTGACCAACGGTTCCGTCCGGTACCACCATAACACACGGCACCGGCGACACAAATATATTCACAACATACTAATTACTTATCCTTCCGAAAAAGTAAATAAATTGACTATGCAATTTATCATTCGCTGCCTAGTTATTTCCTGCCAATTTGAACACGACAGCAGTTGCAGAAAGCTTTATTGCGGTGCAAAAATGATGGCAACTCGGGATATAATATAAATTTACATATAATTTCTCCTCCCTGATATTCTTCCAGAATGTATAATGCTCTGCATTCTTATCACTCCTATCAAATCCTTCTTACTCCTTATCGTCAGTGCCGAGCACTGTTTTACATTTGCCGGCTCAATCAACGACAATGCGATAATCGTCAATCGACGAAACTTTTGCTGTAATGGAACTTGAACACGAATAATAAATAATTGTTCCATTCGAAAGCGATAACCTTGTTGTCCTCATGTTTGCAGCTATCATACGCTGGTAGGCATTCTGACCAATGGAAACGTTTTTCGGTATGGGCATTGAACGATCATTTCAACAACTTATCATCGACCGAATTCGTTACCTATAAAGTTTAGGTAAACTTCACCACCTAAAAATGAGTAATAAATCGGATCATCTTGTTAGGACTTAACTCACGAGCAAACAAACAAATGTGTACAAATCCTTATCCATCATCCAGAAAGCAATCGTTTTATAGCCCAATGCTTGATCTTACGATTCAGCATATACCACCGGGTTTTGCATCCAGCGCCGATTGGTCAATGTATGAACCAGGGGTGACATTACGCATCTCGAAACGAAAGGTTTATTGTGTTCTAGCTTGTGTGAAAAGGTCGATTCGAATTGGTTGCATAATGTGGCACCAGGTTCCCATTATTCCAATCCTCATCCCTCTTGAGCTGATAGTCTTTCAAAGAGCATCGAAAGTATTCAAGTAATGTAAATTTTAAAAGTCCATGTAAACAAGTCTTAGGTAAATAAGCACACTGAACTGTCAGAAAAGTGAGGTTATACATTTTCATACAATGCTCTATGTTTTTGACAGGTATATGAATGAATCATTTCAGCATCAGTGATGCCAGGTCTATTTAAACAATAGCCTGCAGTGAAAATATAAAAGTCTGCAGATTGCTACAAAAATCTTCAATAAATTTGACATAGAAATGTAGTAGGTATTTATTTTAAATGATCAAAAATGTTGAAGGCTTGTGTATAAATTGGCTGGCATAGGCTTTGTTCTGCTAAATATTTGTAATCTGCAAAATATCTGCAGTGAAAATGCAAAATCTGCAGATTTACTAATATATATGCAGATCTGGCATCCTTTTAGTATTCCCCACAGGAAATTCATCCAAATGGTGTAAAAACATGGGGAAACAAGGCAAGATAGGTATTCAGAATATGGGGTTAAATGAGCAGCTTGCACTATTTTTGATTTTTTCAATAGTTAGAGGTACCAAATCATCGCGGCAATCGGCAGTAACGAAGTGGGGATAAAAAAGAAAGCATCCTATCATATAAAATTTTTTGACGAGAAAGGTCTATTACATTAGGTAATCAAACCGTTCAGAAATGCGATAAAATAAGAGATTTAGGAGTTATCTTAGATAAAAAATTAAAATTTGTGGAACATTACAACACAATTGTTCATAGAGCTAGTAATATGCTTAATTTTATAAAACGCTTCGGATATCACTTTCAAGATCCTTACACAATTAAAACTCTTTACGCAGCATATGTTCGGTCTATTTTAGAATATTGTATTGTTTGGTCACCATTCATAAAAAACATGAAGTGAGAATTGAGTCAATCCAAAAACAGTTTCTATTATATGCACTACGCAAGTTAAGATGGACAGTATTCCCTCTTCCATCTTATGAAACACGTTGTATGTTGATAGATATTCAAACATTGAAAGAACGTCGGGACTATGCTATGATCTCGTTTCTAAACGATATCGTCATGCAGCATATTGACTCATCTTACATATTGTCATAATTAAATTTATATGCTCCTACTCGTCAATTACGCAATAGAAATTTGTTCGCGATAGGTCATCACCGTATAGACTATGCTAAATTCAGACCACTAAACCAGATGATGGCTGTGTATATCGAGCATTGTGAAAGTATTGACCTTACCATGCCCCGAACAAGTTTAAAACAGTTTTTCAACTCTTTACGGCATCATAGTTCATAGAAATAGTATACAGGATAGTATATAAGCAAATAATATTTGTATAATGTAGTCTACACTTGATTGACGAAATAAATAAATAAATTCGAAATAAATAAATTCAAATGGCTCCACTAGTACATTCCGTAGAAACGGAGTGGAGGCGTGGATTGACGTAACATTTGCCAGCCCGAGTCTGGCTTCAGGCATGGAATGGAGGGTAGACGAAGGCTACACCCATAGCGATCATTTAGCAATCCACTTTAGGATCAACTATGGTGTGCAGCATCCGAGGGCGGGAGATCCCTGTCAAGTACGCGGGTGGAAGTCCAATCACTTCGACAGCGAAGCTTTCACCGCGGCCCTGGGACTGGAGGCCAACACCGACAGTCTAAGCGGGGATGCGCTGGTAGCTGTTCTATCACGCGCGTGCGACGCCACTATGCCGAGAAAAACACTGCCAAGAAACGGTAGATGCCCGGTATACTGTTAGAGTGCCGAGATTGCAGCTCTACGGTCAGCCTGCCTCAGAGCTAGACGTAGGATGCAAAGAGCTCGCACCGAGGATGCAAGAGAGAACCGCCGTGAAGTGTTTCGAGCTGCGAAATTGGCCCTTAACAAGGCCATTAAAAGCAGCAAGAGAGCGTGTTTCGACAACTGTGTGAGAGTGCCAACGCGAATCCGTGGGGTGACGCCTACAGGATTGCGATGGCCAAGACCAAAGGGGGCTCCTCACCCCCAGAACGGTCTCCGGAACGGTTGGCAACGATTATCGAAGTACTCTTCCCGTCTCGAGCCACAAGCCCCTGGCCACCTGCACTACGAGACAGTGCGGGCACGGCCGAAATGGTGGCTCCAGTGACGAATGAAGAACTGCTCGCAGTGGCTAAATCCCTAGCAATGAACAAAGCTCCAGGGTCGGATGGAGTTCCAAACAACGCTCTCAAGGCAGCGATCATAGCGAACCCGAACATGTTCAGGCTAGCTATGCAGAGATGCCTTGACGAGTGCCGTTTCCCCGATAGATGGAAAAGGCAGAAATTGGTGCTGTTGCCGAAGCCCGGGAAGCCGCCAGGCGACCCATCGGCGTACAGACCAATCTGTCTGATCGACACGACTGGCAAACTGCTTGAGAGGATCATCCTCAACAGGCTAACCCCGTACGTGGAAGGTACGGACGGCCTGTCAAGCAACCAGTTTGGCTTTCGGAAGGGTAAGTCCACAGTGGACGCTCTCAACTCAGTGATAAATACTGCCGAGATAGCGATCCAACGGAAAAGGCGAGGTATTCGATACTGTGCGTTAGTGACACTTGACGTGAAGAATGCATTCAACAGCGCAAGCTGGGATGCCATCGCGCTCTCGTTACACCGGCTTAGCCTATCGGTGGGTCTGTACCGGATCCTGGAAAGTTACTTCCAAAACCGCGTACTGCTATACGAGACCGATGTCGGTCAGAAAAGGGTTCCGATTACCGCCGGAGTCCCGCAGGGCTCGATCCTAGGCCCGGTGCTATGGAACCTCATGTATGACGGGGTTCTGAGACTGAAGTTCCCTCCTGGGGTCAAGATCGTCGGCTTTGCCGACGACGTAACTTTGGAGGTCTACGGGGAGTCAATTCCTGAGGTAGAACCAACCGCAGAACACGCGATCAGCACGGTGGAGGAGTGGATGAGCGCGAGAGGCCTGGAGCTCGCTCATCATAAGACGGAGGTAGTTATCGTCAACAACCGCAAGTCGGCACAACATGCAGTTATCCATGTGGGAGAAGTCGCGATCACTTCACAGCGAAGTCTGAAGTCTCTCGGAGTCATTATAGACGACAAGCTGACCTTCGGCACCCATGTCGACTATACATGCAAGAGAGCGTCGACTGCTGTTGCGGCTCTATCGAGAATGATGTCCAACAGCTCAAAGGTGTGCGTCAGTAGACGTAGGTTACTGGCAGGCGTTGCCGTATCTATCCTCAGGTACGGCGGCCCGTCATGGTCAAGAGCACTGAGGGTAACCAGTTACCTACAGAAACTAGAGAGCACCTACCGCGTGATGTGCCTCAGAGTGATATCTGCCTACCGCACGGTATCACACGATGCATCCTGCGTGATAGCGAGCATGATGCCAGTCGGGCTGGTCATTCGGGAAGATGAGGAGTGCTTCGAGCTACGTGGAAATAGGGGAGCCCGCTAGCGCACCAGGGTGACCTCGGTCGCCAGATGGCAGCGTGAGTGGTACAAATCCTCGAAAGGTAGGTGGACCCACCGGCTGATACCTAGCATATCAAGCTGGGTGGGAAGACCCCATGGGGAAGTTCACTTCCACCTGACACAATTCCTGTCAGGCCATGGCTGTTTCCGACAGTACCGCCACAGGTTCGGGCACGCGGAGGTCCCAGTCTGCCCGGACTGCCCAGGTGTAGACGAAACTGCCGAACACATACTGTTCGTATGTCATCGGTTCGACGTCGAAAGAAGAGCAATGCTTGACGTCTGTGGCTGGGACACAACCCCTGATACCCTTATTCAGCGGATGTGTCAATCGGTGGAGAAGTGGAACGCAGTCTCGGCTGCTACCATCCAGATTGCCAGTAGGCTACAGGTAATCTGGCGAACCGAGCAACAGACGACGGGCACGGCTAACTAGTGATTGGTTAGCTGGAGCGAAAAAGGCCAAGCGCAAAAAAGGGAGTGAATGGTCTGTTCATGCCGAGGCAGGTTTGGCGCAGCGACTGGCAACCGCGTAAGGGGTAAACCCAGCCACCCCGAAGCAAGACATAAGAGTGAGTGTATAGGCGTATAAGTGGACTGCCTCATGCCAAGACGGGAGGGTCGTAGCGTAGTATGTTGGGACTTAGCTATCGATACCTCATGGCGTGGCAGAGGAGTGAAAGGGTGAGCATCCAAGTCAGTCTCACACGGCATGTTAAGGGTGAGCATAAAAGTCAGCCTCACATGGTATGGTAGAGGCTAGCACAAAAGTAAGCCTAGCAAGGGATGAAAAAGGTGAGCACACAAGTCAGCCTCGCATGGTATGTCAGAAGTGGGGCCTAAGAAAAATGTCCCACATGGGATGCCAGGGTGAGTGACAGAGGTACAATATAGTGGCACGATCGAGAGTGAATAAGGTGGATAAGGTGAGCACCCAAGTCAGCCTCACATGGTATGGGTGGGGCGAGCACAAAAGTAAGCCTAGCAAGGAATGAGTAAGGTGAGCACACAAGTCAGCCTCGCAAGGAACGAAAAAGGTGAGCACAAAAGTCAGCCTCATGTGGGAGTGTTTGAGAGTGAATCAAAGTGCGATTGAGAGAGCACCCAAGTAAGCCTCATACAGGACGTACGAACGCGTGAGCCAGAGTGAATGAGTACATTTAGTACAGCCATCCCCCCCAGAAGTAATACCGAGAGGTAGTTCCTGGGAGGAATGATGGCGGAACCCAATGGAGTTTAGTCGGTATTAATGGCAGCGTCACCATTCGAGCCCGACACGCCCCCATTGCACCCCGTGTGGTAGATTGGACCCTACCAATAGCACATGTACTGGGCTAGGACGTAAAGGTCTTCTCCATGGTAAAAAAAAAGACAGACATTGACCCAAATCGTCGAGCTGAGTCGATTGGTATATAAGACTCGGCCCTCCGGGCCTCGGAAAAAATCTTGAAAGTTTGAGCGAATTCTATACATTTCTTTTATAAGAAATGTAAAAATATTTCCCTGGGTTTAAGCACCTTAAAGCAACGCACCGTTGCCGAATAAGTCGTTTCGTTGTATATGGTGCATGCAATTCGAATCACTTCTTTACTTGACAATCTCTCATACTTATCGAGTGTAGAGTGAAATCTTTGCACTATTCCGTTGGACTCGCTGTGATTTGAAGGTGTGAAATAAATTTCGACATGATCGTAGGGGAGAGTGGGTACGCTTGATCCCACTTTTGTTTTTTTCTCATAACTTTTCAATGAAATAAAAATTTGATTTGCAAAAGACGCCATCTTGTAGTCAATTCGAATGGTAAGAGCTATGCATAATATGTAAATCTTACTACTATGTCCTGCCAGTAATATGAACAATCTTGAAAATCATGCCAAAGCGAGGTTTTTGTAAAAACGTGTGGTAACTTGGTCCCCTACCTACTAGGGCTAAAGAAACAAAGCACATTAGACACATTCCGCGGGCTTGTACACCAGAAGGACGTTTTTGTTTTGTCTTATTTTTTTTCCTCGATTCGGTAGTGTTTAAACTATTGAAAAGTTATGTAATCCAACTATTAGCATTTCGACAAATAGTTGAAAAATATATAGAGAATGAAGTTGAATATCGCGGAAAATGGTTCCTGAATTATTGACTCCTAAGAAAAGCTCTATTTCACGAAACTATTGTTGAAATTTTTATCTGTTTAAAGGAATTTGTTCGTTATTGAGTGTAGAACAATAAAAACAGAAAGATTTTTTCCTTGATTTGACCACTAATACTTTTTGAACTAGTAGAAGTTTTAATTGTTTCTGCGTTGAAACGTCACGAAAAATGCCTATGTTTTAATTTTATTAAAAAACTAAAATTTTGTTCAAATTTATATTCCGGATTCTCATTGTACTCAAAAATACTTTTCTAAAAAGCGTACAATTTCTTTTATTGGATGTGCGGAACTAAAGTTACAACAGAATACACTTTGCGTTGTAACGTCACGTAATTCAACTTTTATCAGCCGCTTGAATGATTTATCAGATATAGTGTCAAATTTTACTTCGTATGGTTTATTGAAACGCTTTCAAGTTGTTTCGTAAACAGGAAATTATACTAATTATTACTAAATCTCTTATAACTTTTTCAAATGAACTTCTTCATCAAACCTAATTATAGATTCAGAAAATGAACGAAATTTGATGTAAGCTTTGATCTACAGCACTTGAATGCACTAGAGAAGGTATTTTTAATAAACGATTGAGCAACGTCACATTATATTTCATTTAAAAGTTCACCTACGCTGTACTCTCCTCGGCGCTGGTCATATGGCACGTTCCGATGCAATTACGCCAACAGCAACGTAGTCCAGGACATGCGACGGAATTTTTGAACTTTGTTATCGAGAGCCATGAATAATAATGCGTTCCCTGAATATATCTTTCCTCACAGTAATCAACCATTCCACACTTCGCCATCATCGACGAGACGCCCGTTATTAGGTTGTCCGCAACCTCTGTTGTAGTCGCACGTGCCGTTAGTTAGTAACTTACCAAATTAAAGAAAGCAGTACTGCCAATTTATTTTTGTTTGTGAAATATGTAATAAAAGCTGCTATTTTGGCTCCGTTAAACTACCATATTCAGCTGTGTCAAATAAATAAATGTGTCAAATGGCTCAAATCTATCCACAACAAGATATGAAATAAAAATTTTCTTAGCTTGATCAATCAATTGTATCGTGATTTTTCGACAACCCCTTATTGTTATTCGAGTTAATTATCATTAAATCATGGCTAAATGTGATAAATATTTAAAATTTTACGCAAAACAGCGTAGCTTACAGAGTTTTAGAAAAGTTGAAGATTTTCGTGACGTTACAACGCAATGAGATATCGCTTTTCTGAGAAAGGAGCGTTGTAACGTCACGAAAGTTAAAAGATGTTTTTAAGAAACAAAACAATAAAAAATATATTTAATGACACCAAGTTTTTCGTATGCTATTTAGAAATACATCATAGAAGATTTGTTCTTGATAAAAAATCTTATAGAGCAGATATTTTGACTTTTTGCCTTTCTCGTATAGAAAGGTTATGTAATCACTCTGAAAAACGTCAATCTAATCCCGGCCCGGAGGGCCGAGTGTCATATCCCATTCGACTCAGTTCGTCGAGATCGGAAAAAGTATGTATGTGTATGTGTATGTGAGTGTGTATGTATGTGCGTATGTGTCAAATAATGTCACTCATTTTTTCTCCGAGATGACTGGACCGATTGGCCCAAACTTAGTCTCAAATGAAAGGTGCAACCTTCCCATCGGTTGCTATTGAATTTTGGATCGATCGGAATTCTAGTTCCGGAATCACGGGTTTAAGAGTGCGGCCACACAGAAATTTCTCATATAAACTATAGGAAAAATTAAAAATAGAATTTTTATTTTTGATGCTAAATGTCTTCAAGGTGCATGAAACGTCGAGATTTGATGCAAACTCGAAAAAAAAATTTGACGACGATTCACTTTTTTGGATTTTAGCACATTTTTGCCTTTCTCATATAGAAAGCTTATGCAATGACTCTGAAAAACGTCAACCTAATCCCGACCCGGAGGGCCGAGTGTTATATCCTATTCGGCTCAGTTTGTCGAGATCGGAAAAGTCTGTATGTGTGTATGTGTTTTTTTTTTTTACAATGGAGAAGACCTTTACGTCCTAGCCCAGTACACGTGCTATTGGTAGGGTCCAAGCTACCACACGGGGTGCACTGGGGGCGTATCGGGCTCGAATGGTGACGCTACCATTAAAAACGACTAAACTCCATTGGGCTCCGCCATCGTTCCTCCCAGGAACACTACCTCTCGGTATTACTTCTGGGGGGATGGCTGTACTTAATGTACTCATTCACTCTCACTCACGCGTTCATACGTCCTGTATGAGGCTTACTTGGGTGCTCTCTCAATCGCACTTTGATTCACTCTCAAACACTCCCACATGAAGCTGACTTTTGTGCTCACCTTTTTCGTTCCTTGCGAGGCTGACTTGTTCCTTGCTAGGCTTACTTTTGTGCTCGCCCCACCCATACCATGGGAGGCTGACTTGGGTGCTCACCCTATCACCTGGTTCACTCTGAATCGTGCCACTATATTGTACCTCTGTCACTCCCCCTGATATCCCATGTGGGACATTTCTCTTATGCCCCACTTCTGACATACCATGCGAGGCTGACTTGTGTGCTCACCTTTTTCATTACTTGCTAGGCTTACTTTTGTGCTAGCCTCTACCATACCATGTGAGGCTGACTTTTATGCTCACCTTTAACATGCCGTGTGAGACTGACTTGGATGCTCACCCTTTCACTCCTCTGCCACGCCATGAGGCATCGATAGCTAAGTCCCAACATACTATGCTACGACCCTCCCGTCTTGGCATGAGGCAGTCCACTTATACGCCTATACACTCACTCTTCTGTCTTGCTTCGGGGTGGCTGGGTTTACCCCTTACGCGGTTGCCAGTCGCTGCGCCAAACCTGCCTCGGCATGAACAGACCATTCACTCCCTTTTTTGCGCTTGGCCTTTTTCGCTCCAGCTAACCAATCACTAGTTAGCCGTGCCCGTCGTCTGTTGCTCGGTTCGCCAGATTACCTGTAGTCTACAGGCAATCTGGGTGGTAGCAGCCGAGACTGCGTTCCACTTCTCCACCGATTGACACATCCGCTGAATAAGTGTATCAGGGGTTGTGTCCCAGCCACAGACGTCAAGCATTGCTCTTCTTTCGACGTCGAACCGATGACATACGAACAGTATGTGTTCGGCAGTTTCGTCTACACCTGAGCAGTCCGGGCAGACTGGGACCTCCGCGTGCCCGAACCTGTGGAGGTACTGTCGGAAACAGCCATGGCCTGACAGGAATTGTGTCAAGTGGAAGTGAACTTCCCCATGGGGTCTTCCCACCCAGCTTGATATGCTAGGTATCAGCCGATGGGTCCACCTACCTGTCGATGAGTTGTCCCACTCACGCTGCCATCTGGCGACCGAGGTCACCCTGGTGCGCTCGCGGGCTCCTCTGTTTCCACGTAGTTCGAAACACGTCTTCCCGAATGACCAGCCCGACTGGCTCGCTATCACGCAGGATGCATCGTGTGATACCATACGGTAGGCAGATATCACTCTGAGGCAGATCACGCGGTAGGTGCTCTCCAGTTTCTGTAGGTAACTGGTTACCCTCAGTGCTCTTGACCATGACGGGCCGCCGTACCTGAGGATAGATACGGCAACGCCTGCCAGTAACCTACGTCTACTGGCGCACACCTTTGAGCTGTTGGACATCATCCTCGAGCCGATAGAGCCGCAACAGCAGTCGACGCTCTCTTGCATGTATAGTCGACATGGGTGCCGAAGGTCAGCTTGTCGTCTATAATGACTCCGAGCGACTTCAGACTTCGCTGTGAAGTGATTGCGACTTCTCCCACATGGATAACTGCATGTTGTGCCGACTTGCGGTTGTTGACGATAACTACCTCCGTCTTATGATGAGCGAGCTCCAGGCCTCTCGCGCTCATCCATTCCTCCACCGTGCTGATCGCGTGTTCTGCGGTTAGTTCTACCTCAGGAATTGACTCCCCGTAGACCTCCAAAGTTACGTCGTCGGCAAAGCCGACGATCTTGACCCCAGGAGGGAACTTCAGTCTCAGAACCCCGTCATACATGAGGTTCCATAGCACCGGGCCTAGGATCGAGCCCTGCGGGACTCCGGCGGTAATCGGAACCCTTTTCTGGCCAGCATCGGTCTCGTATAGCAGTACGCGGTTCTGGAAGTAACTTTCCAGGATCCGGTACAGACCCACCGGTAGGCTAAGTCGGTGTAACGAGAGCGCGATGGCATCCCAGCTTGCGCTGTTGAATGCGTTCTTCACGTCAAGTGTCACTAACGCAGTTTGCCAGTCGTGTCGATCAGACAGATTGGCCTGTACGCCGATGGGTCGCCTGGCGGCTTCCCGGGCTTCGGCAACAGCACCAATTTCTGCCTTTTCCATCTATCGGGGAAACGGCACTCGTCAAGGCATCTCTGCATAGCTAGCCTGAACATGTTCGGGTTCGCTATGATCGCTGCCTTGAGAGCGTTGTTTGGAGCTCCATCCGGCCCTGGAGCTTTGTTCATTGCTAGAGATTTAGCCACTGCGAGTAGTTCTTCATTCGTCACTGGAGCCACCATTTCGGCCGTGCCCGCACTGTCTCGTAGTGCAGGTGGCCAGGGGCTTGTGGCTCGAGACGGGAAGAGTACTTCGATAATCGTTGCCAACCGGTCCGGAGACAAGTTCTGGGGGTGAGGAGCCCCCTTTGGTCTTGGCCATCGCAATCCTGTAGGCGTCACCCCACGGATTCGCGTTGGCACTCTCACACAGGTTGTTGAAACACGCCCTCTTGCTGCTTTTAATGGCCTTGTTAAGGGCCAATTTCGCAGCTCGAAACACTTCACGGTGGTTCTCTCTTGCATCCTCGGTGCGAGCTCTTTGCATTCTACGTCTAGCTCTGAGGCAGGCTGACTGTAGAGCTGCAATCTCGGCACTCCACCAGTATACCGGGCATCTGCCGTTTCTTGGCAGTGTTTTCTCGGCATAGTGGCGTCCCACGCGCGTGATAGAACAGCTACCAGCGCATCCCCCCTTAGACTGTCGGTGTTGGCCTCCAGTCCCAGGGCCGCGGTGAAAGCTTCGCTGTCGAAGTGATTGGACTTCCACCCGCGTACCTGACAGGGATCTCCCGCTCTCGGATGCTGCACACCATAGTTGATCCTAAAGTGGATTGCTAAATGATCGCTATGGGTGTAGCCTTCGTCTACCCTTCATTCCATGCCTGGAGCCAGACTTGGGCTGGCAAATGTTAGGTCAATCTACTCCTCCACCCCGTTTCTACGGAATGTACTAGCGGAGCCATTATTAGCTAGCACAGTATCGAGTTTCGCAAGCGCCTCCATTAGCGCTTGACCCCTGCTATTTGCACAGCGGCTGCCCCACTTCACTGCCCAAGCGTCAAAGTCTCCCGCTATGACTACCGGTTTCCGGTCCACTAGGTCCGACGAGAGCCTGTCGATCATCTGGTTGAACTGTTCTATTGGCCACCTTGGTCAAGCGTAGCAGCTGCAATAGAACACACCATTGATCTTGGCAATCGCAACACCCTCGGCGGAGGAGTGTATTACCTCTTGGACCGGGAACCGTCCCGTTGTACAGATTGCCACCATTCCAGACCCGTCCGACACCCAATTGCCGTTGCCGGCAGGGATGTTGTACGGGTCTGATAGGAGGGCGACATCTGTCCTCGACTCCGAGACCGACTGCCACAGCAGCTGTTGGGATGCTGCACAATGGTTAAGATGCAGCTGTGTGACGTTCACGACTTCTTCTTATTTACCTCACCGAAGGGACACGAAGGTCCGCCCATAGCATGTTTATGGATTTGCTTCTTAGCGGTGCAGATAAGGCACTTGTGCGCCTTAGTGCAACCCCGCTCCTTATGCCTCTCCTCGCCGCAGCGACGACAAAGTTTGCTCCTATCTATGCCCTTGCACTCGTAGGCTTTGTGGCCGGACTCAAGGCACCGATAGCACCTATCCACTGAAGGCGGTTGGGGTATGCTAATAGGGCATACCGACCAGCCGATCTTCAGCTTCCCTTTCTCGGTTACCTTTTTGGCATCCGCCTTCAGTAGCCTGAGATAGGCTACTTGAGTGCCAGAGGGTCCATCTCTAAATCGCACAGAGGCCCGCTCGATTGTGACGTCGCATTGTTCCTTAACGGCTGCGACGACATCTTTTGCGGTCGTGAACTCGTCCAGATGCTTGCACTGGAGAGTCATTTCCGCCCCTAGCGACCTGACTTGGGCGCCTTCACCAAGGACCTCTTGGGCCAAGGCCTTGTACACCGCACTAGATTGTGAGCCTCGCTTCAGCACCAGAAGCATTTCTCCCGTGTTGGTGCGTCTCACGCTACGCACATCTTTCCCGAGGGCGGAAAGGCTTTCGGCCGCCTTCATCGACTTTAGGACGTCGGCGTATTTGTCCTTGTTGGTTTTTAACCACAAGGCCTCGCCTCTGTCCTTGGCCTTCTTCGCGGGCCACGGTACCTCCGGTGTCGGTGCCGGCTTCTTCTTGGTGACCAGCGTGCAGGGGTTTGGGCCCCCCTGCAACGGTCGCGCGCGTAGCTGGTACCATCGCTCTGCCTAGCGAGGTCACTCTCGCCCTCGCTTACCTCGACCAAACGGCGTCTGGCCTAAACGGTTGCACGCCGTGTGGTGTCAGTTTTTGCACCCTCGCCTGGCAACTTCCTAGGGCGCTTCGCGTTCGACGCCGTCTTACGATTGCCCTTGCCCTTGCCCTTGCCCCTGCCTTTTCCCTTCGAGGGGAACTCGGCCGCCGCTTCGAGCGACATGGCTGCTCCATAGAAGGTGAAGTCCACTGTCTGAGTGCCTGTATCGACCTTCTCTTTTTCCTCCCTCTTGGAGGCCATTGTCTGGGTTTCTCTGTCGGACTTCTCCCGACATTCCACCCTCTTGGCATAAGCCTGCTGTTTCTGTCTTGCGACACGAACAGTTTTTCGGAGTTCCAGGAGATTCTGTTTTAACTCCTTGCTTATGTTTTGCTTTGCGCTAGTGAACTCGATTATTGAATCGAGCTGTTCCACCACTTTGCGCATCGGGGATAGTGGCCCGTCCAGTGCGTTGGTAGGGCTATTTCCTACCACTACTGGGGTGTCACTGGTGCTATCAGATGCAGCACTCGTCGCTCCTCTACTCTCCCCACGGGGGGAGACCTCGCCAAACCACCTCTAGCAAAGGGGTTTGGCACCTCCGTTTGTTTGTTTTTGTTTTTAGTTGACTCCATGTTTGATCCCACGAGTAGCGCGAGAATAAATATCCGCCATGCCAGAGCTCCGCATTAACGTGGTAAGGGACGCTTACTGTGGGGGTTGCCCAGGTACACCACAGGCTCCGTTAACGATCGAGCATCTTTTTCACTCCCTCGATCACTCATCCCTCGGCACGGGTCGCTTCACGCCTTGGAATTGGGGTTATGACCTATCTTGCTTTACGTGGTGACCGCGGCCCAGATCATCACAACCATCCTCCTTTACCAGGGCTTTGGACCTGTAGCTGTGGTTCTCAATAGTTCCATGTACGTATATTATTACAGATATGCTACTATTGAGATCCGTCATTCGCGAGCGGAGTTATGTGTGTGTATGTGTGTGTATGTATGTGTGTATGTGTCAAATATTGTCACTCATTTTTCTCAGAGATGGCTCGACCAATTTGCCCAAAATTAGTCTCAAATGAAAGGTGCAACCTTCCCAAAATTGAATATAGAATTTTTATTTTTGATGCTAAATGTCTTCAAGGTACATGAAACGCCGAGATTTGATGCAAACTCGAAAAAAAATTTGACGACGATTCACTTTTTTAGATTTTGGCACATTTTTGCCTTTCTCATATAGAAAGGTTTTGCAATCACTCTGAAAAACGTCAACCTCATCCCGGCCCGGAGGGCCGAGTGTCATATCCCATTCGACTCAGTACGTCGAGATCGGAAAAGTCTGTATGTGTGTGTATGCGTGTGTATGTATAAGCGTATGTGTCAAATAATGTCACTCATTTTTCTCAGAAATTGCTGGACCGATTTGCCCAACCTTAGTCTCCAATGAAAGGTGCAACTTTCCCATCGGCTGCTATTGAATGTTGGATCGATCGGAATTCTGGTTCCGGAATTACGGGTTTAAGAGTGCGGCCACACAGAAATTTCTCATATAAACTGTAGGAAAAATTAAAAACAGAATTTTTATTTTTGATGCTAAATGTCTTCAAGGTGCATGAAACGTCGAGATTTGATGCAAACTCGAAAAAAAATTTGACGACGATTCACTTTTTTGAATTTTGGCACATTTTTGTCTTTCTCATATAGAAAGGTTATGCAATCACTCTGAAAAACGTCAACCTAATCCCGGCCAAATTTTTTTTTGACTCTCATAAGGTTTTTGGATTTTAACAGGGGCGTAGTTGATGGTTTAAGGAGAGGAGTTACACCCCATCCCTCTACTGTTCACTCACCTCCCTTAAAAATCTCCTTAAATCACCCCTCAGACCACCACCCCATCCAGCCCTCATACCCCTCCATACCAATTTACCAATTTAAGCTAGGGAGTCGTTCGTTCATGGGACTTTCGCCCTCCTCACATACCCACCCCCGTATGACAAAATGAGTTAGCAAGCAGATTACATTGATCTAATTCTGATTAGGCTAACGAAGTAGGATATTTTTTGTTTCTAGTGTTTCACCGTCGACACGTAGCTCATCAATTTCGTGGCTGGCAAGCCATTGTGTATAAGTGCAAAGTGTACTAAGAATGTAATGGACATTTCCACAATTATGTTGAACATAAAAAGCCTCCGTGCCATAGTTTAGAGAAATGAGAAAGGCACAATTGCACCGCTAGGTGGATTAAAACAGGTTTTTATAAATACGTTGAAAGTTCTAATTTGTGACGCGTTGTAACTTCACGTTACATTATCGATCATAAATCAATCCTCTTCCAGTATATTCAGTTTATGTTTATTAAATATTTAGTGAAATTTTGTCTGCTTTCCGAATCTGTAATAAGTTTTGATGTAGGCGTTCATTTGATAAAGTTATAACATATTTATGGAATGAAGGATCGTCAAATCGTTGTAACGTCACGAAAGAATTTGTCTTTATGATCTATAGACACGAAAGTCCAACTAATCATCTATCCTGACAAATTAATTAATAAGACTAGCTTTTCAGATGCACGACAAACTTCAACCACAGTAGAAAGTCAAGAAAAGTATTTGCGGTAAATCAGTGCCGTTTAACTGGCTTTTTCAGCCTTCAATAACCTATGCCATCATTTGTTCACGGAAAAAACATTTTAGATCAATTAATAGTGCCAGCTACGTTAAAAGAACGATGTTTTCCTATTGCTATGTTTGAGTGTTTGAGAGAACTAATGATACGGATCAAGAATACCCAGTGTTACAGGGATCAAAGATACCTGTTGCAAGAGGAGAACAAAATTTAATTTTTTTGTATGTATTGTGAATTTTTTTTTCGAAAAACATGTTTTTTCAGGCAAAAGTACTTTGAAACTAATCGTACTTGAAAATATTCATAAATAATTAGTTCGACTATCTCATACAACCGTTCAAAAAATGTGTGGAAAGATCTTCGAGATGGATTTAAACAAATATTTTTTTAAATATTATATATTTTTTCCAAACCAAATGTAATGCATCAGATTTGTTTTTTAAATATCATGAACAACCAAGTACTTAATTTTCTTTTTATATAGTGATAACTTTATGCATATAGATTAGGAGATATGGCCAGGAAATCAAATATCCCCAAGGATCGTGTCCTCACTCTCCCCTATGGCTGGCTCATTGTCGTATACTATTAATTGTGGCCTTTCCATATCGACTAAATAGATTCGTATATCTGGTATACTCCTGGATTTGATCGGTATTATACTTGCGAACCTTGAAAATCTGTTTACGGCGGAGAGGGACATTTCGGGTTGAGAGATAAAAATATCTATGTGTATGATTTCTAAGGTTTTTTGCGGAATAGGAGTTTCACCAAGTGCAATCATGTACGGTTTTCGTTCGTATTTCATCTTGATGCATATTGTGCAAAATTTTATGTATTTCCGAATTTTTCTCTTCATTCCGGGAAAATAGCATTTCCTTGAAATTATTTTTCAATTTTCCCATATGCCTCTGTATGATTTCTCATGGGGTCTCATTTGTTGTGTAAATTCCGGGTGTTACGGCTACGTCTGTTGTGAGAGGTAGTTATCGGTTCTCTTTTACACCGAACGGACGTATTTCTCCCATTACGCTGATAGATGGTCGAGCCGTAGAAAAATTAAATTGATTCTTTTTCCCGAGTTATCTGTGCCGCGTAGCGTGTTCAGGGTCCGCGATGAGGCGAGAAAACACTATTAAAATAGACTATTCGAGCTTTCCAGTGAAGCCGTCATTCGAAAAAGTACATTCGTTTTGCCGTACAGTGCTGGGCCTGAAAAAGGAAGATGTCAAAAGACTACAGTGCCATCGAGGTGGAGCTTGTGCTTTCGTTAAGGTCAGGGATCTGGCGCTAGCACAAAAGTGGTGGACGAACACGACGAGAAACACGAAGTGGAGTTAGACGGGAAGAAGCACAAACTTCGAATAACCATGGAAGATGGAAGTGTTTAAGTGAAAGTGTGTGACCTTCACGAAGATGTGAGCGAAGAGAAGATTACTGCTTCTTTGAGCACGTACGGTGATGTACTAACGATTCGTGAGTTGACATGGGGTGAAGGTTTTGAATTCGGTGGAATACCACTCGGCATCTGGTCGGCCCGGATGATTATAAAACGGAACATCGACTCGTGGGTCACTATCGATGGAGAGCAAGCGTTCGTTGTGTACAAAGGACAGCTGCAATCCTGCCGACACTGTAAAGAGCAATCACACACAGGCATATCTTGTGCCCAAAACAAGAAACTGCTGGTTCAAAAGAGCTACGCAAACATGGCAAAACAAAACGTGCCATAACCGCAACCGAAAAGTTCGGCTGGCAAAAAGTCAGTTAACAAGCGACTGGCCATACCAAGCTTATCGGCACCACCACCTCTTACACCAAAGACATTTCCGAACATTCTGAACATTGAAATTCGGACCCAGTTTCAACGTTCTCTCCAGAAAATCCGGGATTTGTGTATTGGTGGTGTTTTCTATCCACTGTCCACCGCGAGTGAGAGTCGCAATTCTCCTGTTTTTCAGTGTCTCGATCTTACGTGTCTCTCTCGTTTTACAGGAGTTATGTACCACCACAGTCTTGTTCTCCACCATTTTCATCACCCGCTGGACGTCGGCTTGTTGATAGATTAGTTCCATTCGGTTGGAATGTTTGTAGGCGTCCGACGATGGCTGAAGAGCAGTAAGCCGAAACGTTACGTGTGGTAATGGGAAAATTTGGAGTTTTCATTTTCACCGAGAAAAGTCAACAAATCCATGAAATACATCTTCAAATAGCCGACGAACGCGAAACCGACAGCCGGGCAAAAAGCCACGTCGGGATAGCGAAGACGATGAAATGGAGCATGAGCAACTATAATGGCAACCTACAAGGTCGCTTCCATCAACATCGGTACGATAACAAATCCCACGAAAATAAACGCTCTCCGAACCTTCATCAGTAGCCAAGAACTCGATATCGTGTGTCTGCAAGAAGTGGAGAACGAACAGCTCTCATTGCCTGGCTTCGCCGTTTTCTGCAATGTAGACCACATGAGAAGAGGCACTGCTATTGCTCTGAAGGAACACATCCAAGTCTCTCACGTCGAGCGGAGTTTGAATGGGCGACTCATTGCATTGAGAGTGCAAGACAAAACTATCTGCAATGTTTACGCTCCATCTGGTTCCTCACAACGCGCTGCCCGGGAGGATTTCTTCAATGGAACAATGGCATATTCTCTCCGACACCGCACACAGCATTTGCTTCTTGCGGGTGACTTCAATTGTGTACTTCGAACGTGCGACTCTAGCAGCCCTAATGCTAGTCCCGCACTAAGAACAGCCGTACAACAACGACAACTACACGATGTCTGGGAAAAGTTATGCCCACGCGATGAAGGGTTCACATTCGTCAATAGGAACGCGCGATCTCGACTCGATCGCATATATGTCAGCAGTGAGCTTCAAGAAAACCTGCGAACAGCGCACACACACGTCTGCTCATTCACCGACCATAAAGCAGTAACACTTCGACTCTGCCTTTCTTCCCTGGGACGGGAACACGGGCGCGGTTATTGGTCCCTCCAGCCCCACCTCTGGACAGACGAGAATGTTGCTGAATTCCAATTTAAATGGCAATACTGGACTAAACAACGCAGAAACTACCGCTCCTGGATGCAATGGTGGTTGGAATACGCTAAGCCAAAGATAAAATCATTCTTCAAATGGAAATCTCGTGAAGTTTTCGAGAATTTTCATAGCGAACACCAACGATTATATACTGAGCTACGGTTAGCGTACGACGGGTACTACCAATATCCAGAAATGCTACCCACCATCAACCGACTGAAAGGTGAAATGCTGTCGCTCCAACGGAACTTCTCGCACACGTTCATGAGGATAAATGAAACTTACGTGGCGGGCGAACCAATATCGATATTTCAGCTGGGAGAGAGGCGAAAAAAAAACCGTCATCACACAGCTACAGACAGAGCGGGACGAAATCATCCGAGAGCCACATGCAATCGAGGCGCATATAACCGACTACTTCTCGAGTCTCTATACTGAAGAAGCAAGTGAACGAAACGAAAATAATTTTGTCTCAGAGAGAGTCGTCCCACCAAACGACCCACTGAACGAGGCTTGCATGAGCGAGATCACCACAGCAGAAATTCTAGCTGCAATACGAGATAGCGCACCCAGAAAATCTGCTGGCTGTGATGGGATCCCAAGGGAGTTCTACCACCGCACGTTCGATGTCATCCATCGAGAAACAAATTTATTGCTGAATGAAGCACTCAGCGACAATCTACCTGCTGCTTTCGGCGAAGGCATTATCGTGTTGGTTAAAAAGAGAAGAGGAGACAACACAGCCCGATCGTATCGCCCAATATCGCTTCTCAACAATGATTACAAGTTGTTCTCCCGTATATTAAAAACATGATTAGACAAGGTGATGAAGACCCACCATATTCTGAGCGAAGGGCAGAAATGTTCGAACTCAGAGCGAAACATTTTTCAAGCCACTCTTGCTCTCAAAGATCGAATTGCTGATTTGCGCCACCGTCGTCGCGCTGGTAAACTTATCAGCTTCGATCTGGACCACGCTTTCGATAGAGTAAGGCACTCTTTCCTCTGCGCAACCATGCGCTCGCTTGGCATCAATGAGGATCTCATTCATATTTTATCGGAGATCGCAAGTCGAGCTACATCGCGGCTGCTTATTAATGGCCATCTGTCGCGCTCGTTCGAAATACAACGCTCAGTTAGACAAGGAGATCCAATTTCAATGCACTTATTTCTGTTGCAATTCCACCCACTAATAAGCAGGCTTGAAGCAGTATGCGGTTACGATTTGCTGGTAGCATATGCAGACGACATTAGCGTGATCGTGACATCGAACGAGTAGATCGAGGCGATTAGAGGGCTATTTGCTCGCTTCGAAATAGCTGGCGGTGCCAAACTGAATGAGCGAAAGTCGATTGCCGTTGACGTTGGAGTCTGGGGAGGCAATGATATTAACAACACGTGGATACAATCAACCAATGCTGTTAAAATCCTGGGTGTTGTATTCACAAACTCGATACGGCAGATGACGACGATAAATTGGGATGCAATTGTAGGGAAATTCACTCAGCAAATGTGGCTGCACTCTTCGCGTCAGCTGACACTTCAACAAAAAATCATCATGTTGAATACGTTCGGCACTTACAGGATATGGTACATGTCATCGATACTGCCACCATTTACAGTGCACATAGCAAAAATTACATCGCTGATGGGCACATTTCTCTAGAGAGGAATGGTCGCCCGCGTCCCAATTATGCAGCTGACCCGCAGTAGAGACGAAGGAGGCTTAAAACTGCAAATACCAGTGCTAAAATGTAAATCACTTGCGATAAATCGACATTTACGAGAGATCGGATCCCTTCCTTACTACAGATCCCTACTTTATGCAAATCCTCGCCCAGTAATACCAGATCTTCCCGACATTAAAATAATCCTTTCCCATTTAGCTCAAATCCCCCAGCAAATCCAACAAAACCCCTCCATCTATCGAATTCACCAACACTTCATCGAACAAACTGACTTGCCAAGAGTGGAACGACGAAATCCGGAAAACAACTGGCCTCACACGTGGCGTAATATAGCAGCAAAGCAACTTTCCTCAGCGCAAAGATCGAAACTATATTTGTTGGTGAACGAGAAGATCGAGCACCGCAAACTGATGTTCGTGATGCAGCGTACTTCAGATGGAAACTGCACATACTGTCGCAACCAAACGGAGGAGACTCTCAGCCACAAGTTTAGTACCTGTGCTCGTGTGATGCCGGCATGGACGGTGCTACAACAGAGGTTAACAGGTATCACAAACGGATGGAGACGCCTGTCATTCGAGGATCTAGTAAGACTATCACTAAGAGGGATAGTAAAAGCAAAAAGAGTAGAAATTCTAAAATTTTTTTTATTAATTACATATGCTATGTTAACGCAAGTAACGATGGAATTAATATTGCTAATATGAATTATTACCTCGATATAGAAATCTAATATATAATAAGACTGAATTGTAAATAACTTGGCAAATACAACTATTTTACTATTAAAAAAAGAGGTAAAAGGTTCTCGATATAAAAATCATCATTCTGTGCATTAATAGGTAGTTCGGCAATTACGTTTTCGTGACAGGGTTACCAAAAACACAAAATAATCTGTATTTATACAGATTTTCAGCCGTTTTCAGACCAAGAATCTGTATGTGCAGATATTCAAATTTTTGCATGTATGTACAGATATACAGATCTTTGAGAAGTGATGTTACTAAACCTATCTAGAAATATTTTTTTCAGTTTCAATAATATTTCCTTTGTTTCTCTCTCAGCTTAGCCTGCGGACGCTGACGAAGTCGACTTAAAATGACTTTTACTGTCAGCCGTGTTGACAAACATTGCTTCACAGTTTAATGGCAGTGTTGGTAAACCCGGCTCACAGTAAAAGTCATTATTCGTCCGCGTGCACAGCCTAATTAAATTTTTTTTCACTTTTCGCTCATTCTGAAAGGTGAAGGTTTGTAATACACTCAGGTTAGCACCCAGCAAACGCCTGGCTGAAGTCTACTTCCGGAAACGTTAATTGTAATGCTCTGTGACTTTGTTAATTATCAATTTTTTGCCGGAAAATTCGACAGCTACATTGGTCGACTTAATGTATGTAACATTACATATCAACAAAAGTCATTAAATGAAGAAGAAAATTATTTTTCCATTATGCACATCGGTAAAGTTCAAGTTTCTGGATGCAAAATATCAGAACGATTTCTAGTGTTTTTTGACGAAAATGTAAGCAGGTCCTGGCTTGACTGATTTAAACCACAGGAATTAATATCTTCGATAGATAATCCACCAAAACGTTAAACAACTCAATTGATTCGTTACAGATATCGACACAGATTTTTCGAAGAGTAAATACAGATGAAAAGATTTTTTAGGACAAAATACAGATTTAATTTTGGCAACCCTGCTTCGTGGACGTTAAGTTTTAATGTGTAGGTGGTTGGATATTTTCTTAGCATGGTAATTGATGTGTCGGGGAATTTTATGACGTTATTGGAACAGTCAATTTCGGCTTTTAGCGATTGAAGGGTTTCGTATCCGATCAATCCGTCAAAAAATTTGTGAAATTTAAATAAGTAAAGTTTTTTAGGCTGCTTATCATCAAAGAGAAATACAATAAAATAAATATAAAAATAAAATAAAAATTTGTCGATTTTATGTTTTCCGTTTACATTATTGACACTCGTTGGATGTGTTTCCAGTATCGAATTTTCGGTTACTTTCGCGGGGTCGATATGATTCTTGTTAGAGCCGGTGTCTATTAACAGTTTTAGATTACACTAGTTTACAGTGATTTGTATCCCCACAATATTTTTATCATTTCCATAGTAAAATGGCGCGTTGAAAACAAAAATGCGGTTGAAAAAATCCTGTATGGAACAGATTTTGAGATATAGCGAAAAAACCCATTTTTGAATTTTTAAAAATTGGCTCTTCACTTCATCACAAATATCTCCAGTTGTAATCTACCGATTTTAATGATTTTAATATCAGTTGATCGACAATTGCAATACCTATCGATTATTCCTACAACATTTTTGGTCACTATTACAATTAGGTCTCTATTCACTAATTAATTAAAAAATAATTGCAATTTTCTGCAAAATTTTGGATTTTTTTATTTGACGGCAGTAAATTGCCGTCAAAGAAGAACAATTTATTAAATATATTTTATTCATGGGTATTGAAATATGATCAATTACGAAAGTAATGAGCGATTGTTGATTGGAATCGAAACAAAAATATATAAGTTATGAGTATTTTTGTAAAACATACAAAAAGTCAATTTTCAGAGTTTTGCCTTTCTCATATGGAAAGGTTATGCAATCGGTAGGAATTTCGACTTTTTATCCGAAGCCCGCAGGGCCGAATCTCTTATGTCATTCGACTCAGTTCGTCGAGATCGGAAAATGTTTGTATGTGTGTATGTGTGTATGTATGTGTGCATGTGTCAAACAATCTCACCGATTTTTCTCCGAGATGGCTGGACCGATTTATACAAACTTAGTTTCAAATGAAAGATGCTATCTTCCCATCGGTTGCTAATGATTTTTTTATTGATCCGATGTCCGGTTCCGGAGTTACAGATTGAAGAGTACGATCACATAGTGAATTCCTATATAAACTGGTACCACCATGATGTCCAAATGATGCAATACATATTGAAATGTGTGCAACATTAGTTGGATTTGTGTATCTAGATCATTGATGTCCCATCGAAAACGCTTTGACCACATTGGCCACCTATGATGGTTCTGGTGCCCCCGGGGAACTTGCCAAGTCCCTAAGTTAATGTCATACCTATTTCTCAGCGAATTCTTTACCGATTTTTACAAACTTGTTATCAAATGAAAGATACAACGTTCCTTTTGACTGCTATTGAATTTCTAAGTGATCCGACTTGTTCCAGAATTACATGGTGATGAGCACGAACACGCAGCAAATCCCGATTTCAACGTATACGGCGATGAATGTAAAATGGTGAAAATTTTCCCAAAATGTGACCACAACTGCTTGGAATTGTAGCTCTAGGGCACCAACAATCATTTAAAGTCGCGTTGGCCACATTGGCCACCATCGACGGTTCCGGAAGCTCCGTCGGAAGAATCCAAATTCAGAATAACAGGTACATTTCTCAGTGATGACTAGACCGATTTGACCAAACTTGGTCTTAAATGAACGGTGTTACGTCACTTAAAACTGTTATTATTCGACTTCCAGTTACGACTCCGATGGGCCATCAATGATCTAAACACGCAAATCCAACTAATATTGCACACATTTCAATATGTATTGCATCATTTGGACATCATGGTGGAACCAGTTTATATAGGAATTCACTGTGTGATCGTACTATTCAATCTGTAACTCCGGAACCGGACATCGGATCAATAAAAAATCAATAGCGACCGATGGGAAGATAGCACCATTCACTTAAGAATAAGTTTGTACAAATTGGTACAGCCATCTCGGAGAAAAATCTACGAGATTGTTTGACACATGCACACATCCATACACACATACACACATACGAACTCCGCTAGCGAGTGACGTATCTCAGTAGTAGCATGTCTGTAATAATATACGTACATGGAACTATTAAGAACCAGAGCTACAGGTCCCAAGCCCTGGTAAAGGAGAATGGTTGTGATGATCTGGGCCGCGGTCACCACGTAAAGCAAGGTAGGGCATAACCCCAAATTCAAGGCGTGAAGCGACCCGTGCCGAGGGATGAGTGATCGAGGGGGTGAAAAAGATGCTCGATCGTTAACGGAGCCTGTGGTGTACCTGGGCAACCCCCACAGTAAGCGTCCCTTACCACGTTAATGCGGAGCTCTGGCATGGCGGATATTTATTCTCGCGCTACTCGTGGGATCAAACATGGAGTCAACTAAAAACAAAAACAAACAAACGGAGGTTCCAAACCCCTTTGCTAGAGGTGGTTTGGCGAGGTCTCCCCCCCGTGGGGAGAGTAGAGGAGCGACGAGTGCTGCATCTGATAGCACCAGTGACACCCCAGTAGTGGTAGGAAATAGCCCTACCAACGCACTGGACGGGCCACTATCCGCGATGCGCAAAGTGGTGGAGCAGCTCGATTCAATAATCGAGTTCACTAGCGCAAAGCAAAACATAAGCAAGGAGTTAAAACAGAGTCTCCTGGAACTCCGAAAAACTGTTCGTGTCGCAAGACAGAAACAGCAGGCTTATGCCAAGAGGGTGGAATGTCGGGAGAAGTCCGACAGAGAAACTTAGTGGCCTCCAAGAGGGAGGGAAAAGAGGAGGTCGATACAGGCACTCAGACAGTGGCCTTCACCTTCTATGGAGCAGCCATGTCGCTCGAAGCGGCGGCCGAGTTCCCCTCGAAGGGAAAAGGCAAGGGCAAGGGCAACGGCAACCGTAAGACTGCGCCGAACGCGAAGCGCCCTAGGAAGTCGCCAGGCGAGGGTGCAAAAACTGACACCACACGGCGTGCAACCGTTTAGGCCAGACGCCGTTTGGTCGAGGTAAGCGAGGGCGAGAGTGACCTCGCTGAGCAGAGCGTTGGTACCAGCAACCCGGCGCGACCGGGGCAGGGGGGCCCAAACCCCTGCACGCTGGTCACCAAGAAGAAGCCGGCACTGACACCGGAGGTACCGCGGCCCGCGAAGAAGGCCAAGGACAGAGGCGAGGCCTTGTGGTTAAAAACCGACAAGGACAAATACGCCGACGTCCTAAAGTCGATGAAGGCGGCCGAAAGCCTTTCGGCCCTTGGGCAAGATGTGTGTAGCGTGAGACGCACCAACACGGGAGAAATGCTTCTGGTGCTGAAGCGAGGCGCACAATCTAGTGCGGTTTACAAGGCCTTGGCCCAAGAGGTCCTTGGTGAAGGCGCCCAGGTCAAGTCGCTAGGGGCGGAAATGATTCTCCAGTGCAAGCATCCGGACGAGTTCACGACCGCAGAAGATATCGTCGCAGCCGTTAAGGTGCAATGCGACGTCACAATCGAGCGGGCCTCTGTGCGATTTAGAGATGGACCCTCTGGCACCCAAGTAGCCTACCTCAGGCTACTGAAGGCGGATGCCAAAAAGGTAACCGAGAAAGGGAAGCTGAAGATCGGCTGGTCGGTATGCCCTATTAGCATACCCCAGCCGCCTTTAGTGGATAGGTGCTATCGGTGCCTCGAGTCCGGCCACAAAGCCTACGAGTGCAAGAACATAGACAGGAGCAAACTTTGTTGTCGCTGCGGCGAGGAGAGGCATAAGGAGCGGGGCTGCACTAAGGCGTACAAGTGCCTTATCTGCACCGCTAAGAAGCAAGCCCATAAACATGCTATGGGCGGACCTTCGTGTCCCTTCGGTGAGGCAAATAAGAAGAAGCCGTGAACGTCACACAGCTGAATCTTAACCATTGGGCAGCATCCCAACAGCTGCTGTGGCAGTCGGTCTCGGAGTCGAAGAAGGATGTCGCCCTCTTATCAGACCCGTACCGCATCCCTGCCGGCAACGGCAATTGGGTGTCGGACGGGTCTGGAATGGTGGCAATCTGTACAACGGGACGGTTCCCGGTTCAAGAGGTAGTACACTCCTCCGCCGAGGGTGTTGCGATTGCTAAGATCAATGGTGTGTTCTATTGCAGCTGATACGCTCCACCAAGGTGGCCAATAGAACAGTTCAACCAGATGATCGACAGGCTCTCGTCGGACCTAGTGGGCCGGAAACCGGTAGTCATAGCGGAGACTTTAACGCTTGGGCAGTGGAGTGGGGCAGCCGCTGTGCAAATAGCAGGGGTCAAGCGCTAATGGAGGCGCTTGCGAAACTCGATACTGTGCTAGCTAATAATGGCTCCGCTAGTACATTCCGTAGAAAAGGGGTGGAGGCGTGGATTGACGTAACATTTGCCAGCCCGAGTCTGGCTCCAGGCATGGAATGGAGGGTAGACGAAGGCTACACCCATAGCGATCATTTAGCAACCCGCTTTAGGATCAACTATGGTGTGCAGCATCCGAGGGCGGGAGATCCCTGTCAGGTACGCGGGTGGAAGTCCAATCACTTCGACAGCGAAGCTTTCACCGCGGCCCTGGGACTGGAGGCCAACACCGACAGTCTAAGGGGGGATGCGCTGGTAGCTGTTCTATCACGCGCGTGCGACGCCTCTATGCCGAGAAAAACATTGCCAAGAAACGGCAGATGCCCGGTATACTGGTGGAGTGCCGAGATTGCAGCTCTACGGTCAGCCTGCCTCAGGGCTAGACGTAGAATGCAAAGAGCTCGCACCGAGGATGCAAGAGAGAACCGCCGTGAAGTGTTTCGAGCTGCGAAATTGGCCCTTAACAAGGCCATTAAACTCAGCAAGAGAGCGTGTTTCGACAACCTGTGTGAGAGTGCCAACGCGAGTCCGTGGGGTGACGCCTACAGGATTGTAATGGCCAAGACCAAAGGGGGCTCCTCACCCCCAGAACGGTCTCCGGAACGGTTGGCAACGATTATCGAAGTACTCTTCCCGTCTCGAGCCACAAGCCCCTGGCCACCTGCACTACGAGACAGGGCGGGCACGGCCGAAATGGTGGCTCCAGTGACGAATGAAGAACTACTCGCAGTGGCTAAATCCCTAGCAATGAACAAAGCTCCAGGGTCGGATGGAGTTCCAAACAACGCTCTCAAGGCAGCGATCATAGCGAACCCGAACATGTTCAGGCTAGCTATGCAGAGATGCCTTGACGAGTGCCGTTTCCCCGATAGATGGAAAAGGCAGAAATTGGTGCTGTTGCCGAAGCCCGGGAAGCCGCCAGGCGACCCATCGGCGTACAGACTAATCTGTCTGATCGACACGACTGGCAAACTGCTTGAGAGGATCATCCTCAACAGGCAAACCCCGTACGCGGAAGGTACGGACGGTCTGTCAAGCAACCAGTTTGGCTTTCGGAAGGGTAAGTCCACAGTGGACGCTCTCAACTCAGTGATAAATACTGCCGAGATAGCGATCCAACGGAAAAGGCGAGGTATTCGATACTGTGCGTTAGTGACACTTGACGTGAAGAACGCATTCAACAGCGCAAGCTGGGATGCCATCGCGCTCTCGTTACACCAGCTTAGCCTACCGGTGGGTCTGTACCGGATCCTGGAAAGTTACTTCCAAAACCGCGTACTGCTACACGAGACCGATGCCGGTCAGAAAAGGGTTCCGATTACCGCCGGAGTCCCGCAGGGCTCGATCCTAGGCCCGGTGCTATGGAACCTCATGTATGACGGGGTTCTGAGACTGAAGTTCCCTCCTGGGGCTTTGCCGACGACGTAACCTTGGAGGTCTACGGGGAGTCAATTCCTGAGGTAGAACTAACCGCAGAACACGCGATCAGCACGGTGGAGGAATGGATGAGCGCGAGAGGCCTGGAGCTCGCTCATCATAAGACGGAGGTAGTTATCGTCAACAACCGCAAGTCGGCACAACATGCAGTTATCCATGTGTCAGATCACTTCACTGCGAAGTCTGAAGTCTCTCGGAGTCATTATAGACGACAAGCTGACCTTCGGCAGCCATGTCGAATATACATGCAAGAGAGCGTCGACTGCTGTTGCGGCTCTATCGAGAATGATGTCCAACAGCTCAAAGGTGTACGCCAGTAGACGTAGGTTACTGGTAGGCGTTGCCGTATCTATCCTCAGGTACGGCGGCCCGTCATGGTCAAGAGCACTGAGGGTAACCAGTTACCTACAGAAACTGGAGAGCACCTACCGCGTGATCTGCCTCAGAGTGATATCTGCCTACCGCACGGTATCACACGATGCATCCTGCGTGATAGCGAGCATGATGCCAGTCGGGCTGGTCATTCGGGAAGATGAGGAGTGCTTCGAGCTACGTGGAAATAGGGGAGCCCGCGAGCGCACCAGGGTGACCTCGGTCGCCAGATGGCAGCTGTGAGTGGGACAACTCCTCGAAAGGTAGGTGGACCCACCGGCTGATACCTAGCATATCGAGCTGGGTGGGAAAACCCCATGGGGAAGTTCACTTCCACCTGACACAATTCCTGTCAGGCCATGGCTGTTTCCGACAGTACCTCCACAGGTTCGAGAACGCGGAGGTCCCAGTCTGCCCGGACTGCCCAGGTGTAGACGAAACTGCCGAAAACATACTGTTCGTATGTCATCGGTTCGACGTCGAAAGAAGAGCAATGCTTGACGTCTGTGGCTGGGACACAACCCCTGATACCCTTATTCAGAGGATGTGTCAATCGGTGGAGAAGTGGAACGAAGTCTCGGCTGCTACCATCCAGATTGCCTGTAGGCTACAGGTAATCTGGCGAACCGAGCAACAGACGACGTGCACGGCTAACTAGTGATTGACTAGCTGGAGCGAAAAAGGCCAAGCGCAAAAAAGGGAGTGAACGGTCTGTTCATGCCGAGGTAGGTTTGGCGCAGCGACTGGCAACCGCGTAAGGGGTGAACCCAGCCACCCCGAAGCAAGACAGAAGAGTGAGTGTATAGGCGTATAAGTGGACTGCCTCATGCCAAGACGGGAGGGTCGTAGCGTAGTATGTTGGGACTTGGCTATCGATGCCTCATGGCGTGGCAGAGGAGTGAAAGGGTGAGCATCCAAGTCAGTCTCACACGGCATGTTAAGGGTGAGCATAAAAGTCAGCCTCACATGGTATGGTAAAGGCTAGCACAAAAGTAAGCCTAGCAAGGAATGAAAAAGGTGAGCACACAAGTCAGCCTCGCATGGTATGTCAGAAGTGGGGCCTAAGAAAAATGTCCCACATGGGATATCAGGGGGAGTGACAGAGGTACAATAGAGTGGCACGATTGAGAGTGAACCAGGTGATAGGGTGAGCACCCAAGTCAGCCTCACATGGTATGGGTGGGGCGAGCACAAAAGTAAGCCTAGCAAGGAACAAGTCAGCCTCGCAAGGAACGAAAAAGGTGAGCACAAAAGTCAGCCTCATATGGGAGTGTTTGAGAGTGAATCAAGGTGCGATTGAGAGAGCACCCAAGTAAGCCTCATACAGGACGTATCAACGCGTGAGCGAGAGTGAATGAATACATTTAGTACAGCCATCCCCCCAGAAGTAATACCGAGAGGTAGTTCCTGGGAGGAACGATGGCGGAGCCCAATTGAGTTTAGTCGGTATTAATGGCAGCCTCACCATTCGAGCCCGACACGCCCCCAGTGCACCCCGTGTGGTGGATTGGACCCTACCAATAGCACGTGTACTGGGCTAGGACGTAAAGGTCTTCTCCATTGTAAAAAAAAATACACACATACGAAATTCCGACCGATTGCGTAACCTTTCCATATGAGAAAGGCAAAACTCTGAAAATTGACTTTTTGCATGTTTTACAAAAATACTCATAACTTCTACATTTTTATTTCGATTCCAATCAATAATCGCTCATTATTTTCGTAATTGATCATACTTCAAAAATAAAATATTTTTGATACATTCCAAAATTTTGCCTGAAATGGCAATTAATTTTAAATTAATTACTGAATAGAGATCTAATTGTAATAGTGACCAAAAATAATTGATAGGTATTGCAATTGTCGATCAAATGATATTAAAATCATTAAAATCGGTAGAGTATAACTGGAGATATTTGTCATGAAGTGAAGGGCCATTTTTTAAAATACAAAAGCGGGCTTTTTTCGCAATATCTCAAAATCTGTTGCCGTACAGAATTTTTTCAACCGCATTTTCGTTTTAAGCGGGTCATTTTACTATGAAAATGATAAAAAAAGTTGAGGATACCATAACTTTTTGAAGTTTGTAAACTAGTGTTACCTAATTCTGTGTCTATTTATATGTATGGCATGAAATTTCTATGTACTATGTCGCTGGCTGCGGATCGATACCCGATTGAAAATTTAGAGTATCTTCTGTACTGGTGGCTACGTGTTCGATGGCTAACTGTTGGTTTTCTAATTCTGGAGGGGGATTTTGTTCAAGTGAGTCTCCGCCCTGTGCGTTCGGTGGACTAAATTCGTAATTGTATGATGTAGTTGGATAATCGTATACTTCGTAAGGGTTATCTGTATAATAATTCATAACGTGGGAAGAGATATGGATTTGTCCCCTCTGGAGTAATTCCTCTACGTGAAACCTGGGTAGTCCGGTTTGGAAGAATGGTCGTTGTGTAAATGGTAGATGTTGGTGAGATTGGTAATGTTGAAAGGGTAGTCTATGGTGAGGGTTAAAACCCTGTTGAAGTTGCAGTCGCTGCTGAGGGTGTTGTGGGTATCTGTTCATATAATTGACTTGCCTCGATCTGATGGATTGATCAATATCCATGAGTGTTGGCTTTAGTACGTTCTGGGAAAATGGTTTCGGTGCAGAAGCATTTCTTTGTGGTTGGGATGGTAGTAATTTTGGAATGGCTGCATTGTAATAGAAGTTCGGAAGAAATCTGTTAATAGGTAAGCGAGCTTTATAAGAGTGTAAAAATGGGTTTCTCAGTGGTCTAGGGGGTGCATTGTTAATGTTCGGTAAACTCTTCTTTTGGAAATTTTGTTCTTCGATGCAAGCATCGAAGGCTTCTTTCAAAGTTGAGGGCTTTCTAGCTCTTACATTTCCACCAAGTGGCTCTCTTAATTCCTTATGGGTTTTTATTCTATCAGCTCTAACCTGGGCATCGTCCATGCTTATGTTGGAATTGTTAATTAATAGTGACAAGACGTGTTGTACCCGCCCGTAGAATTCTTCAACGTTTCCTGTTTGAAGAAAAGCGAACAATTCGCGAGTAAGAGTGACAGAGTCCTTCTTGTCGGTATAATACGTTATCAATGTTTCTTTTATGGCATCCCACTCAAGTTGGGTGCCGTAAACTTCTAGCACGGAATCCGCATCACCGACTCATTTGGTTCTAATGGCCTGCATTCAAACCTCTATAAAAAGTGTGGCTCGCATGGCTGTAAAGAATGGGACGAGATTATCTACTGCTTTTAAGAAGGAATGTAATTTGACGGGGTTCTCGTCAAAAGTGGGGAGGTCTCTGATAGCTTGCGGGGTCTGAAGCGATCTTGTTGTTGATTCATTATTTCGATTTTTCTTTAAGAAGAGGGATATTTTCACTTATAAACACTTTTTATTCTTGATCACTTGTTTAACACTTTTTTCACTTAAATAATACTTAAATTGCTTACTGGATAGGTTTTTCAGGGCTGAAAAAATATCACTGACTGCGATGATACGTCGCTCGTTGAGTTATTTTTTCTTCCTTCGGTGGTGTACGGCGATTTCCTTTCGCTTTGTAGGGTTGAGGGTCGCTGGGATGAGTAGGTTATACCGCTGCTTCTCAGTAAACCAACGAGAATTGGATAAAACACTTTTGTCACTCGCGACCTAATCCTACAGACAGTGCACCAGTTAACGAATGATGGCGACGGATTAGGTTTTTAAAAATAAAATTAAAACGATCTGATCGATTAGAAGGTCTGACCCTACGTGAAGTTCGCTTTATTAACTCATATGTTACAGAGGCCTAACGTGTTCGATATTTCCCAAAGCTAGCTATTTCGTAATCGGACCACACACTATTTGAAATATACATCGGTCAGCTCAAATTCTTGTTCTAGGTGTGAATTTAAGAACTTTCGCCAAAAATGGTCTAATTTGGACATGATTTAGAGGTGTCTCCAATTAAAAATCGTGTTTTTCATATGTTTCTATAGAAAGATCACTTACACTCTGATTCAATAGGCCATACATGCCCACATATCATCAAAGGTTGTTCCTTAGACATATCTTAACATGTTTTAACAGGTGAACATAGCTCTAATCGCACTAGAAAATTTGTTAACTGGATTTTTATATAGGAAAGTATATCAAAACCAAGGAAAATTAGCAGTATTTTTTCTTGGTTTTGGTATTCTTTTCTATATCAAAATCCCATTAACAAATTTTCTATTGCGATTAGAGCTATGTTCAACTGTTAAAACATGTTAAGATATGTCTAAAGAACAACCTTTGATGATATGTGGGCATGTATGGCCTATTGAATCAGAGTGTAAGTGATCTTTCTATAAAAAACATATGAAAAACACAATTTTTAATGGGAGACACCTCTAAATCATGTCCAAATTAAGCCATTTTTGGCGAAAGTTCTTAAATTCACACCTAGAACAAGAATTTGAGCTGACCGATGCATATTTCAAAACTTTTTCAAAATGTGGAGAGGTCTAATATATATATATATATATATATATATATATATATATATATATATATATATATATATATATATATATATATATATATATATATATATATATATATATATATATATATATATATATATATATATATATATATATATATATATATATATATATATATATATATATATATATATATATATATATATATATATATATATATATATAACGCCCCAGAGTTAGACAGAATCAAATTGAACTTGCTGAAGAATCTGGCTGACATTGCAAAAAGGCGCTTGTTGAACTTATTTAACAAGTTTCTTGAGGGTAACATTGTCCCTCATGACTGGAGGCAAGTGAAGGTCATCGCCATTCAAAAACCAGGAAAACCAGCCTCCTACCATAACTCGTATCGACCGATTGCAATGCTGTCCTATATTCGGAAGTTCTTCGAGAAAATGATCTTGTTTCGCCTCGACAATTGGATCGAAGCAAATGGCTTACTGTCAGATACACAATTTGGCTTCCGCAAAGGCAAATGAACGAACGATTGCCTTTGCGTTGCTTTCTACAGAAATCCAAATGGCCTATGCTAACAAAGAGCAGATGGTATCAGTCTTCTAGGATATTAAGGGGGCTTTTGACTCAGTTTCTATCAACATTCTTTCAGAGAAGCTGCACCAGCATGGTCTTTCACCAATTTTAAATAACTTTTTGCTAAACCTGTTGTCTGAAAAGCACATGCACTTTTCGCATGGCGATTTAACAACATCGCTATTTAGCTACCTGGGTCTTCCCCAGAGCTCATGTCTAAGTCCCTTACTCTACAATTTTTACGTGAATGACATTGACGATTGTCTTGCCAATTCATGCACGCTAAGGCAACTTGCAGACGACGGGGTGGTCTCTGTTACAGGACCCAAAGCTACCGACTTGCAAGGACCATTACAAGACACCTTGGACAAATTGTCTGCTTGGGCTCTTCAGCTGGGTATCGAGTTCTCCACGGAGAAAACTGAGTTGGTTGTTTTTTCTAGGAAGCGTGAGCCGGCGCAACTCCAGCTTCTATTAATGGGTGTAACGATCAATCAGGTCTTCACATTTAAATATCTCGGGGTCTGGTTTGACTCTAAAGGTACCTGGGGATGTCACATTAGGTATCTGAAACAGAAATGCCAACAAAGGATCAATTTTCTCCGGACAATAACTGGAATATGTTGGGGTGCCCACCCAGGAGACCTGATCAGGTTATACCAAACAACGATATTGTCGGTGATGGAGTACGGGTGTTTCTGTTTCCACTCCGCTGCGAACATACACTTCATCAAACTGGAGATAATCCAGTATCGTTGCTTGCGTATTGCCTTGAGTTGCGTGCACTCGACCCATACGATGAGTCTTGAAGTGCTGGCGGGCGTTCTTCCACTAAAAAATCGATTTTGGGAGCTCTCATATCGATTGCTTATCCAATGCGACATTCTGAACCCGTTGGTGATTGAAACATTCGAGAGGCTCGTCGATCTTCATTCTCAAACCCGATTTATGTCCTTGTACTTCGACTACATGGCACAGAGCATTAATCCGTCTTCGTATACTCCCAACTTTGTTCGTTTCCTAGATACTTCTGATTCTACAGTATTCTTCGACACATCCATGAAGGAAGAGATTCGTGGAATCCCGGACAATATACGCCCGCAAGTGATCCCCAATATATTTTATAATAAATTCCGACAAGTCGACTGCGACAAAATGTTTTACACTGACGGATCAAATCTCGATGGGTCCACTGGCTTCGGTATCTTCAATAATACTATCACCGCTTCATTCAAGTTCAATGATCCTGCTTCAGTTTACGTCGCAGAATTAGCTGCAATTCAGTACACCCTTGGGATCATCGACACTCTGCCCACAGATCACTACTTCATCATTTCGGACAGCCTCAGCTCTATCGAGGCTCTTCGTGCGATCAAGCCCAAAAAGCGATTCCCATATTTCCTGGGGAAGATACGGGAGTCCTTGTGTACGTAATCTGAAAACGAGAGAAACAGCGATGACCATTTTTTTAGGGTACGGGTCGACGTATGCGTAACCGAAACAGTACCAACGAGAACGTGGAATATTCAAGCCGTTGGATATTCGCTTTCGCCAAGAAGATCTGTCCGGACTCTGTCCCGGTACAGAAAACGTACCACGCCGCGTCTCCTCACGATACCGCGAACGAAACACCGTTTTCGATGGTGGAGTTCTCACTTGCTCTCTTATCATGCAACAATAACGCCCTAGAGTTAGACAGAATCAAATTCAGCTTGCTGAAGAATCTGCCTGACGCTGCAAAAAGGCGCTTTGAACTTATTTAACAAGTTTCTTGAGGGTAACATTGTCCCTCATGACTGGAGGCAAGTGAAGGTCATCGCCATTCAAAAACCAGGAAAACCAGCCTCCGACCACAACTCGTATCGACCGATTGCAATGCTGTCCTGTATTCGGAAGTTGTTCGAGAAAATCTTATCTGATAACCTTTGTTTGGGTCCCCTCTCATTGCTCTATCACAGGCAATGAATAGGGCCGACTCATTAGCAAAGGTGGGCGCATTAAATGGTGACATACGAAACACCAATCTGCTTCAACGATTTTTTTAGTATTTGTCGTCAGAGGACGCTCAACAGTTGGCAAACCTCGTGGAGTAATGGGGAACTTGGACGATGGCTACATTAGATTATTCCAAAGGTATCAACGAAGCCTTGGTTCAGGGGATGGATGTGGGTCGAGATTTCGTACGTGCATTGTCCCGACTTATGTCCAACCACTACACCTTGGATGCGCATTTGCGGCGTATTGGGCTTGCGGAGGGTAGTCTGTGCGCTTGTGACGCGGGCTATCACGACATCGAGCACGTTGTATGCGCCGGGTATTTGGACGCCAGGTCTCAGTTAAATGATTCCCTTCAGGCCCGAGACAGACCACCCAATGTCCCAGTCCGAGATATACTGGCAAATCGCGATCTTCCCTATGTGTCCCTTATTTATACTTTCATAAAAACAATAAATATCCCAATTTAGCCCCTCTCTTTTATTTCTTGTTTTTAGAAATTTCTTCTTGCTTTGTAGAACCGATCAGCTCCAGAGTGCCACTATGTAACCGCCGTCGCCCTTACCACTACGCCTGCATAGAAGGAAACTGAAACGAGAGCGACTCGAGGTCCGATGACTTTTGAGGATTCCCCGCGGGTCCGAAGAATACCATCCGCCAATCCGGTACTCGACGACTTACTAGACTGAGGCGCTAATTTGTTTCGCTCATCTGCCGTTTGCCTGAAAGTTGCAAGTTTTGCTCTTCTTTCCCTTTTACCATCACACCTTCTCTCCCCTGTCTGATACAACTGCTGCTACACTGATGTGGAAATAAGCCCCCCTCTGAATATCTTGACCAAGTATAAGTCTTCGTTAAAAAAATCAAATTTGTATTCTGTATTCCTAGTTTAAGGATAGCTGTAATTTTTACTCTTTATTGAAACTCTTGTCCTCCATCTTGTAAATAGAATTGTATCCCTAGTCTGTGAAATTTCTCATAAATATTTGTACTACTAAGCTATATTGTTAGTTTAACTGTAAAATATTTCGTAGAATACTATTACTCCCCCTCTAGCTGTAGATAGCTGTAAACTTTTTTTCTTTTGTAAAATAAAATATTTCAACATTGTAACCTCCTAGTTTTAAGATTTCCAAAATGTAAAAACAAAAGAATTTGGCACCGCCAAGCTAACGCATTTGTGCTTATGAAATAAACGAAATGAATAAAAAAAATCGTTGCAATCGTCAATTGCAACGATTAGCTCTCTTTATAGTTTATAAGTTAGTTTATAAGATTTGTTTAGCCCCTTATTCACAAGACAAGAAGGTTTTAAACATCCTACTGAAAAATAAGAATACCTAACTGCGAAAGCATATTATATCTTAATAATAATTAACTGAATTGTGTAAACAATAGGGACGAAAAGTCACCACTTGTGGCTGAACACCCAATATACTAAATTAGAAATGTAATGCAAACAAAACAATATAATCAAATAGAAACTCGATTTACTTCAAAAATTGACCCACTTCACGAAATTATGAAAATTAAAGGGAGAGTCGAATATTATAGCGATACTTTCAAACTTGCCCAACTTTTTTCATACTTGACCGAAATTAACTAAATTTCGTCAGTTTATTTTTAGAGTGTATTGTTAAGATACACCAAAGATGATAAAGTACAAGATATCCCACTGTCAAATTACACGAACAAACTTTCGTCAACATCATTTTAGTGATTCCAACACCATCTTTCGAGTTCTCATTGAAACAGCAGAAAGCACTTGTACAAATTTCTTTCAGCGTGCAATTGCGCGAGCATGTCAGATGCTTTCGAAAATGTGATTCTTTTCGCACCAGAATGAGAGTGAGCAGAATGGCAAATGGAATGAAATGATCAATAGGAAAACCAATGAAATCCTTTCGTACTTGATCGGAGCTAAATTCGGAAAGCACCTTGATTATAATTTTCGTTTGGAGAACTGTTTGTGTCGTTCATGAAATATGCGAGCATATCAATTGTAGTGAACATTTACAAAGGAAATTAAATCCAAAAAGGCTAACCAGTTACTTCTTACTGTAATATTTATTAAAGGACTATAGATTTTGGAGGCAGCATTTAATAATGGTTTCAAGGGTATAGGAAAGATTACGGCGTGTAGATCTTTTAGGAACTGACCGAACAGTTCATTATTTAAAAAAATAATGCGAGTCCCGGCAGACTGACTGAGCTATGAACTAGGCTGTAGATCTCTCCAATCTGTATTGTTAGCCGCAGAATGAAAACGAGAATCGAAAAATATTTTTCAAACAGACTCTTTCAGTATAATTTTTCCAGTTGATACCCGTCATGCTTTACCGCTTAGCTAATGCGTTTCAGAAGGATGTGCTCCTTCCTCTTTGATGATGTAGTTTTATCTACCATTCTCTTCGCTCTCATGTCGGTGCGAACAGAACAATATTCACAAACGCGCCGTGTGCATTGGAGCGACGAAAAGAAAAAAAATACAGCTCTCACATTTGCGCACGCTTTGCGATACTCTTTAGTAGTATAAGTGTGTAAAATGGGTAGATGATTAGTTCTATGAGAACACGTTCGATGGCGTTACTGAGTTGAAGAGTGAATTTTGTCAAAGTGAACACGAACTGGTTTGGTTCAGGTCAATAAGTGGCCACCTTTTCAAGGGCACCTGATCCGGAACATGGCCAGGTGTTTCCAAACAAAGAAGAGAGTATTGACATTATCACCAATGAACCCGTGCTAAAAAATAATGAAGTTTGACACGTCGCAAGGTAGGGTTTGGTTCAGGTTGTTAAGTGGCCACCTTTTCCGGGGCACCTGGTTCGGAACATAACCAAATGGTTCCAAACTTAGAAGATAGTATTGACATGGCCACCAATGAACCCGTGCTGAAAAATCATGAAGTTTGATATGTCGCAAGGTTGGATTTGGTTCAGGTCGATAAGTGGCCACCTTTTCCAGGGCACCTGATCCGGAACATGGAAAAACAAATATCTTTCAGGTGTTTCCAAACAAAGAAGATAATTTTGATTTAGTGTTCGATTTCTAGTTAGTCTCTATCTGCTTATCGCGCGCGTGGCTCAGACTTCTGTAGACATCTCATTATTTTTAAAAACTATAATAAACAATTAACAAAAATCCATCATCATAGCAAATATAATAACTTAGTGTGACTAAATGCAAATAATAGAAGAGAAAAAAAAATACAATCTTCGTAGTATTACATAGTTATTCAAATAACTCCAAAATATAAAAATTCAAAAAATCTGTCTACAAAGCAGATTTTACGTGTGAAATACATAGTGTTTTGAACTCCGCTAATGTTGCCGCACGTTTAATATGTCTAGGCATCGAATTGAAAAAACTTATTCCTTTGTACAACAAGGAGTTCTGTGATCTGCTAAATAAAAAGTTAGTTGTTCTTGCATCAGACGCGTTTCTAGTGTCGTACCTATGCACATCACTTCTTCTTTCAATTCGATCACACAAATATCGAGGCAGCATTCCATTAATAATTTTAAAAATGAACACCATTGTTAAGTAATAAATTCTTTGCTTCACAGAGAGCCATTGTAATGCGCTTAGCATGAAACTAGAGGAAGTGTATCTGTTACATTTTAAAATTAATCGCATGATTCTATTTTGCAATCGCTGTAACCTCAATATTTGTGTTTGATTGGCAAGAAACAAAATGGACGGGCAGATTGATTGTGGTGAAACAATAGATTTATATAATAAAATTTTACTACTAATTGTTAAATCATTTTTCAGACGACACAATATACCATACTTTTTAGCAATCTTTTTGATGACATTGTCGATGTGAGACTTTAGGCTAATGAGGCCTAAGGCTAGTGAGGCTAATTTATGATCAATGATTATTCCAAGATATTTTAATTCACTAACGCCATCAATAGTCTCACCATTTATTTCAACGTTAACGTCAGGCCTAGTATTAGCCGAAGAGATAATCATATATTTAGTTTTAGCAACATTTTACTTTAATTGTTTAAATTTCAACCAACGAACAAGGGAATGCAAATCTTCGTTCAAATGCGCCACGGCTTCATCTATATCCTTAGCTGCAATGAACTGAACAGTGTCGTCAGCAAACAAATTTAAGTCACAAAATCGTAAAACTCACCTAATGTCATTTATATACATAATAAATAAAATAGGACCTAAGACACTACCTTGCGGTACTCCAAGAGGATTGTCGAGAGCACTAGATACAAAATCGTTAAAACTAGTTTTCTGAGTTCTATCACATAAATAGTTTTCAAACCACCTATGTGCTATCCCTCCGATACCAAATCGCTCTAAAGTTTTCAAAAGTAAAGGTCTCGAAATTGTCTCAAAAGCGCATTTCAGATCCAAAAATACAGCAAAAATAGTCTCTTTAACCTCGATTTTCTCTTTCCATTTTGCTAACACTAGATTCAAAGCGGTTTCGCAAGAGTGTCCCTCTCGGTATCCCGATTGCCCCGGAATTAGCAAATTATTATTATTCAAATAACTCATCAGCTGGCCCTTAACAACAAGTTCTAAAATTTTCTCTAATGTGTGCAACATGTTAATGGGGCGGTACTCTTCAGCTTTATCCGTCCCAGTAACTTTGGGAATAGGAATCACAAATGATTCCTTCCAAACTGTCAGCACGTGCCAGCAATCCTGTATCACTTTTGCATTGACATTATCGATACCAGCCGATTTTCCCAAAGAAAAACAAATATCTTTCAATTGTTCAAAAGTGATTGGGTGAAATCCATCAAATCTGCAGTTAATATTAATCGGCTGTGTTATTTCCACAGGTTCACTGACCAGCTCAATACTTTGATTGATCAGTTGGACACTGTTAACGAAATAACTGTTCAATTTTTCAAGCTATTATTTGTTCAGATTGTTCTTCTATCCCGTTAAAAGTTATGGACTGTGAGGAACTACATTTAGGTTTAATTAAATTCTTTAGGATTTAGGATTCGCCCGAAATTACATTAAGTTTTCTCAAGTCAACGAAATTCTCCCACCAGTTTTCTAAAATTTCTAAAAACCGTCGATCGCTTGAACTAGGAGAATGGTATACTACTGCAAAATTTCCCATCTGCATGCTTCTTTCAACTGATATACCCAAGAACCAATTATTATCAACTGCTTCGTTTAACCGAACGTTGAATTTAATCGATTCTTTGGCGTAAATAGCAACTCCACCGGTATGTCTGGAATGAGATAGGCAAAAAGCAACTTTATAACCCGGAATGCTATACTGATCAAATGCATCAGCATCAACAATATGTGTTTCTGATATTAAAACCAACAATGGACGTTTGTTTTGTACAAGATGTCGCATTGCGACAAAGTTTGTAGATAACCCGGCTTTATCCGTCCCAGTAACTTTGGGAATAGGAATCACAAGTGATTCCTTCCAAACTGTCGGCACGTGCCCAGTTTGTAGCGATTCATTTACAAGGTCCAGCAGATCGTGTCCGATAACATGAAAGCAATCCTGTATCACTTTTGCATTGACATTATCGATACCAGCCGATTTTCCCAAAGAAAAACAAATATCTTTCAATTGTTCAAAAGTGATTGGGTGAAATCCATCAAATCTGCAGTTAATATTAATCGGCTGTGTTATTTCCACAGGTTCACTGACCAGCTCAATACTTTGATTGATCAGTTGGACACTGTTAACGAAATAGCTGTTCAATTTTTCAGCTACTATTTGTTCAGATTGTTCTTCTATCCCGTTAAAAGTTATGGACTGCGAGGAACTACGTTTAGGTTTAATTAAATTTTTTAGGATTTTCCATAACTCTTTGCTGTTGTTTTGATGTTGATCGATCTTCCTTTGAATATATTCACATTTGGTCTTCTTCAAGGCCCGTGAATAAATATTACGCGCGTGTGTGTACCCATTCCAAAGACGTTCACTATTAGTTCTGCAAAATTTCTTGTACTTTTTATCCCTTTTACGATTAAGACGCAAAAGATCTAAAGAGTACCAGCTGTTCGAGTTATTTGAATTAACAAACTTTTGAGAAACTGAACTATTTGTACACTCTTTTAACACGTTAGTTAGAACAGCTGGCTTGTTATCCAAATTTCCATTCAATTCCATAAAATCCATGCTTCTCGAAACCAGTTGAGACATAGCTTGTTTCGAATATCTTTTCCAGCACTTGATTTTAACTTTATCCTCTTCACCGTTAGGTTCATTCTCCAGTAAAATTGAAATTGTCTCATGGTCTGAAATTTTACAATCGGCCTCGACATACGAATGAACCCCATCAAAATTGGAATACACGTGATCTATCAATGTTCTACTGTGTCTGGAAATTCTTGTAAACTCACTAACCGTTTGCTTGAAATTGAAAAACTCTGCCAACTGCTTCAACTGATTCGAATTTTGATCATTGAGCCAATCAATATTGAAATCGCCCGAAATTACATTAAGTTTACTTAAGTCAACGAAATTCTCCCACCAGTTTTCTAAAATTTCTAAAAACCGTCGATCGCTTGGACTAGAAGAATGGTATACTACTGCAAAATTTCCCATCTGCATGCCTCTTTCAACTGATATACCCAAGCACCAATTATTATCAAATGCTTCGTTTAACCGAACGTTGAATTTAATCGATTCTTTGGCGTAAATAGCAACTCCACCGGTATGTCTGGAATGAGATAGGCAAAAAGCAACTTTATAACCCGGAATGCTATACTGATCAAATGCATCAGCATCAACAATATGTATTTCTGATATTAAAACCAACAATGGACTTTGTTTTCTACAAGATGTCGCATTGCGACAAAGTTTGTAGATAACCCAGCTATATTTAAATACAATGTTTCAGACAACCTCTCGTTTGTTAGTTGCTATTCACTTGACAAAACGTTGCTTTTTTCAATTCTAGCAGTCTCCGATATACTGAACACTGTTTACTCAATGCCGCATGATTTACGTCCAAATTCATTTTACGTTCATTATTCTTTTTAATACAATTAACGCATTTAAAATCCGTTGACGAGCATTCAGATGTTCTATGTGCTCCATTACATCTGGAGCATGTTTCTTTATTCACGCATCCCGTGCTCTTATGACCATATTCTCCACAGTTGAAGCAGCGCAGCACGTTAAAAACTTCAAAAACAGAACACCTATCCCAACCAATGTTTACCGCACGGGCTGACATCAGGCTGCTATAAGTGTCCTTATCAACATCAATTATAACATTGTATTTGTTATATTTGAAGCGTGGATTTTGGAAATTGGCAACAAATTTAACATATTCAAACGGAATACCCTCATTCTGACTCTTCAATAAGTCAATGAAGACTTCTTCAGAGTATCGATCGCTTATCCCCATTATTTTTATCTTCGGATTACCGGGTATCGGTATAACAGCATATACTTTTCACCCAGATTGCTTACAATGTTTTCTTTCATCGATTCAATATTATCCCGAGTTGCACACTCCACAATAATCGAGCCATCTTTACCGTTTTTAAAGTTGCTAATTTTGTGCACCTTTTGATCTAATTCATTTTTTAATTCATTCCTCGTGTCGTCACTCGATTGCAACGGCTCGACTGGTTTAATCACAATGACCGGGCTCTTCTAGACATCGAAAAAGCTTTCGACAGTGTTTGGCACAAAGGATTAATTGCCAAAATGTGGGAA